>NC_039366.1:56925378-57232651 GCF_003573695.1 Papaver somniferum
CTACAAGAGAAAAAAAACTACATACCCAAGGAATAAATTGTACATGGGAAAGTAATCCAAATACAAATACAAAAAAAATAAAAAACAACACAACTACAAGAAAAAAAAAGGTACATAGATAACCTAAGGAATGTGTTAGTGGCATGGACATCATGAGTACATGTTTCCGATTGTCCACCAAAATTTTCAACAAGACAGCGCTCCTCATATGAGAAATAATTGCAACCTTGCTTGTTTCCCACAGTTGTGTCCCCCAAATTTCCGTCCAAGTTCTGGTGAGTGCATTGTAACTCAATAAACGCCCATTCTGCCACAATAGGAGGTCCTTGTTTTTCCAAAAGCTACCGGGTAATAGGCCGACCACCCTTCATCCTCATCCTTTTCCAAGAAAATGCTTATCTTATGATTCCAATTCCATTCCCCGCCAGGTGCCCATGTATGAATATTCTTTTTTGGAAATGGGTGCCCAGAAATCTATCCGGGGCTGATTAATCCCCTCATCACAGCAGGCCTCATGGATGTAGTAAAATAAAAGGCGAACTCCGAACATAACCATCCCAACTGATGGGAATTCAATCCTAGGAATATGATGCGGGGGTCGCGAATGTTGATGAAATGTCTCAGTGTCCAAATTGAAAGAAACTATGCCACTATCCCACTGACAACAATCCTTCCAAAAAATACAACCATGTGCGTACACACCTGAACTCCGAAAAATATAAGGAATCTCCCATGCTATGTTCCTCCATCCTTTCTTGTCTCCTAGAGTGTGTATTTGAACTTTACCATCCATGTGAATTCGAACTACCTTGTACTCATCGGTACGTTGACAGTATCTGAAACCCCCAATTACAGGATATCAGGAAAGTACTTGATCTCGTGCAATAATTGGGATGCATAGTTGTGGAAGATGTAGGTGCTCACCAGTTTCTGGATTCATAATATATACAGGATCTTGTATTCCGTGGTGTGAAACATAAAAACAGACCAGACCATTGAAAGATCCAACTATTGGGTGCAACTTAGTCGAATCTTCATGGGTTCCATCATTCGGGGCGTCGTGATTGTTGGCTGTTACGATCGGGCTGACATCTTCCTCTCTATAAAAGAGTTGAGTAACTTCTTTCCCTATTCTTGGTGTGACACCAAAAAGGAGTCCAATTCTTTTGTCCCCGAGGATAGTATTCCACTCTTTGGAAACACATTTGCTTGCTAAAATGCTTTCTGCAGTTTGGAGGTGCTGTAGTATCTCGGTAGTTAATTCCGGCAACATATCCATCACTATTATACTAATAAAAGATTATCAATTTTTTTTAAAGCATTTAAGATTTTCTTTATATTGTAGAATGCTACAAGAAGATACGAGTAATGCTTATATAGACATCCAATACACTTGTTGGCGAATGGTTGCGTCCTTGATGAGCAGGCATTATTTGAAAGGTCGCGTATTTAATGAGCAGACAAGTAACGCATATTTGCATGTTTTATCTTTGAAAGGTCGCGTCCTTAATGAGCAGGCAAGTAAAGCATATTTTTCCATTTTATCTTATAAGCGGTTATAGCTTAAACCTATAACTGAATTTTTATTTAAAAGGAAATAAAATCTAAAGGATAACCATTACGTCATGAATTAGGTATGAAAAGACACCAATTCACTAATGCTGACCTCCTGGAATTAGAATACCCGTGACGACAACATCTTAATATTTACAACGGCATTGGTTCATAATATAAAACAGGAACTATCCATAAAATACAAAACGTGAATTTATCACTGCAAATACGGGCTAATGGTACCATAATTTATGTATCTCTCTTTTTGCCCATTTATGTTCTGGTTTTGTGTTTTGGTGTCAAACACCAGTTTCAAATCAATAATTCGTCTACAAAAAGAATCCCGATTAGTCACAAAATCTTTTTCATTCGTGTTCATTTTCAAGAATATCATCATTGATTTTTCTATCAATCACTTATATCATTTTCATCTCAAATTCTCACTTATTTTTACATTTTTCTTTTCCCCTCTCGGATTTTATTATAATTGTTGAAGAATAAACCAAGATACTATGAAGAATAAACCAATATGGTTGAGTCAACTGGTACAGTTGACATGAAGAATAAACCAATATGGTTGAGTCAACTGGTATAGTTGACATGAAGTGAATGGATCAACAACTCTTGTTGACATGGTACGGTTTATAGAAGTTTATTTGGGTTGCAAGTATTACTGGTTTTAAGAGTTTATTTACGTGAGAATTGTCTAGAAGTTTCTTTGTTAGAGTTTGATTATGTTTGGAAAGTTATTTTTCTTGAGAGTCAAGTTTGTTACTCATATAAATAGGTTGTTGAGCCATGAGTCGAAATACATCAATCCATGAGTCGAAAAACATCAATCAAGAGAAGTTTGTTTGAGTTTTAGTTCTGTGTTCCTTTCATCAAGTCTTTGATATCAGATTTTCTACAATAATGAACACATAAAAGTCTCCCTATAGATTCGCAAAATTTATAACCATAAATACAACTGGAATACAGAAATGCCTCCATATATACCAAATTGACCACCATAAAAGAAAATACCCTCTAAATTAGTCGGGAATATGTTTAAAAGCATTAACTCCGTTAAATAAAATACCAACCATTATTACCCAAAATAAGACCAACTCTGATTCTTCATATTTCAAAAACAACTTTTAGTCCAAACAAGATACGAAAAAAAATCAAAGATGAGAAATAGTACTTTTAAAAATATATAGTATATATATATTGAACACCAAACTACATTACTCTAATCAAAACAAAAACAAAAACACTACACTCGGAATATGTTTGTGGCATGGTCATCGTCAGTACATGTTTCCGATTGTCCTCCAAAATTCCTCAACGAGACGGCGGTTCTCATGTGAGGAATAACTCTAACCTTTGCCCACCTTATCTCCGTAATTTCTGTCAAAGTTCTGGTGAGTTCATTATAACGCGCTAAACAGCGGTTGTTTTGCAATAGGACGTCGTTGTTCTTTCCCAAGGATATAAGCTTATAAGGCGGCCACCATAGGTTCGAAAGCTCTTCCAAGACAATGCTCCTCTTAAGTTCCCACCGTGCATGAATATCATTATCCGAAATGGGTGCCCAAAAATCAATCCGGAGATCATAAATATCGTGAATGTTGTAAAATAAAAGGCGAACTCCAGGCAAGACCATTCCAAGTTTTGGAGTACTGAAACCACCATTCTCATAAATATGATGCGGGGGTGGCGAATGTCACTGGAATGTCTCATTGTCCAAATTGAAAGATACTATCTGAATATTGTCACAAAAATAATGATTTATCCAAAAAATACAACCATGTGCGCACACACCTGAATCCCAAAAAGTAAAAGGAAAATATCTGATGTTCCTCCATCCCCTGTTGTCGCCTAGAGTGTTTACGTCCACTTTACCGTCCACTTGAATTCGACTACTTTGTATTCACCGGTATGTTGACAATAGCCGAACCCCCCTACGACGAATCATGGATCCCAACTAATTTGTGGCGTTGGTGTTGGATCGCATATTTGTGGCAGATGGAGGTGCTCACCCGTTGTTGGATTCATAATATAGATAGGATCTTGTATGCCGTGGTGTGAAACATAAAAACATACCATACCATTACAAGATCCAACGATTGGGTGTGGCATGTTTTCATCATAGGATCGGATAATATTCCAGGTACCATTGTTTCCAAATAACATCTGATAGAAATCTCTCATCATCGTGTAGTAATCTTTCTCCTCAATTTGTTCTCTGTAGAAGAGTTGCGTAACTTTTTCTTCTGTCACTTTTTGAGTGAAACCGAAAAGGAGTCCAATTCTTTTGTCTGCAAGGACAAAATTCCACTCTTGGCATACACATTTGCTTGACAAAATACCTTCTGTACTTGGGAGGAGGTGTAGTATCTCGGGAGTTAAATCCGGCAACATTTCCATTACTATTACTGGTGAAATATTTTTTTTTAATGTAGAAGTATTTAGGATTTCGTTTTTGTTGAATGCTTATATAGACATCCAATGGATGCAATATGTATCCCCACACAA
This sequence comes from Papaver somniferum, assembly GCF_003573695.1. Taxonomy (NCBI): domain Eukaryota; kingdom Viridiplantae; phylum Streptophyta; class Magnoliopsida; order Ranunculales; family Papaveraceae; genus Papaver; species Papaver somniferum. The sequence goes on from NC_039366.1 coordinate 56,929,450, forward strand.
CACACCTGTTGGAATTTTCACGTCTTTTGGTGTTTTAAAATCTATTCGGTTAATGTGAAGCGTAATACGAAGGGGTGCGAACCGTTACACCGTTTGGCCAATGGTCGCATCCTTAATCAGCATGCCTTATTTAAAAATCCATGATCCAAACAAGAAACAAATATTTTCACGTGTTTGTGTGAGATTTATTCCAGTTTATCAATATTCTATTTATGTGTCCATTGCAAATTTAAAAATTAGGGTTATCACCATAGTATATTCATCTTTTGAAGACAAGAAATTAGGGTTATGACCATAGTATATTAATCTTTTGAAGAAAAAAACTGATCCCAATATATATTGCTATTGCCAATCATATATAGCTGTAATTTATGGTGTTGACCAATATACAAAATCCAAAAGAGAATTTGGGCATGGTTATAGCGCTTGGCTGGACGGAATTGTTGTGCATGGCTTTGAGTAGGTGTGAATTACCGAGGGAATTACACCAAAAATAGAAATTTATTTAGAGAATATTAGGCATGGCGAATCATGGAGAGAGATACTTCAGATACCTACAGATTTGGCAAGAGTTTAGCCAAGGCATGCACATTAGCGAAGAGTACATGATTATGATCTAATGTAAGATAAAGCATATATGTACTCAATCAACATGGTTGTGTTTACGCAATTTTTTCGTGCTATTTTTCCGTATTTAGATAAATCATACTATATACTAAAATCAATATGGTGTTGTACGCGTATATGAGAATATATTTATCAATATGGAAACTGTTATATTTTGTTTATTTGAGAGTGATATGCGGAATACAACTAAATTAGGTAATTGGAGATAATGCTCCTAACCTAGAAAAATTAGGGTTTTTTCAATATATATATACCACACCAGCATAAAAGATAGATTGATATATTAGAGGAAGAAAATGAGTTCCAATAAGAGGATTAAAACAACTCCAAGGATAGTAATGGCTGTACCTACAAAGTTAAGGATCACTATAGCTATTCATGACGTGTGTAAGGTTCCTGGGATGCCCCTGTTAGCTGAAGTTCAAGCTCACGTTAACAATCTTACTCTTCCTGCTTCTGCTTCTGTTGAAATGGATGGTGTCCATGCTCCCATTCCTTCGAATGAGCTTGTTGGTGAAACTGTGTCTGGCGCACCATAAATACCCAGGGAGACACCTCTAGAGCAAAAGGTACTTGAAGTTCCAGCACATCCTGCTAATGCTGCAACACGAGTACCAGATCCAGATGCGATGATTTTAGTTGAGCAGATAATCAATGAAACTTTTGAATAATGTTGTTTTTGTTTTTAGAAATTGTTTATTTTGGTTAATTATTTTTTTAAATATTGAGGATGTTGGTATTATTTTGCTTGGTTTAGTTTTATAAAAATATTGGTTCTTTAAATTCTTTGCTTGATATTTGTTTGTTAATCAGTCATTTGTAATTAACTCGTTGAGTCAACACAATTCAGTGGTCATTCTAGATTAGAATTAGATGTGTATATGCCTCCACCAGCACCAAGTAGTTTTGTGGGTCAGTGGAATCATGTAGGTTTCACTGGACTCAATCTTGAGTCAAGTTATTACGGCTTTGACAGATGATCTACTGCTTGTTATACCTTTTTTAATAAACTTAGACTCAGTTATAATGTTTGGGTGTAGGATATTGTTACCATTAGTGAATCAAGATTGTAGTATATTTTGAGAAGCAGTTTCTGCACTTTAGATGAAAAGCGTTTAGAATTAGGATTAGTACCTTACCTTGTACCAGGATTCTAGTTCTGGATAGAATTCAGATAATGCTTTAGTAAATTCATAGATCATATAATACATTTCAACATACCACAATTTAACATACCATTGTTCCTTCCATTAGAAATCACAAAGACATCTCCAGCATACCAAATGTAACCCACTATATTCAAATCAACACAAAAACAAACCGTAATTGCAATTCCATTAACCAGATTTACAAATACTAGTCAAACCCACCATATTTACAAAAATACCCTAATTCCTAAGTAGTTCCATTACAATCAAACCCACTCACAAGATTCACATCAAAACATGACCCAAAAACCTAGTCTGTAATTCCCTCAAACTTCTGATAGATTAACTATTCATACCAGGAAAAACTGGACTGTCACCCCTCCCCCCTGCAAACACACACCTTAATTACAAACAAACTAAAACTGTTACCCCCTGCAAAACACCTTAAAACCATTAAACCTTAAAACTTTTAACACCTTAACACCTTAAAACTGTTAGCAATTACCATCTGGATAACAGTATCAAAAAAAGCCCACCTGTTCCAAAAAAAAGAAAAATATCCGAATAGCAACATAACCACAAGAAAACATCTTTCAGCAGATTCAACAATATGAGGAAAATCAGCAATGAGCAAAACGATCAGCAAACACCTACAAGATTTCTTTGAATTTTCACGAAGAAGCTCTTAGTCCGATTTCACAAAATCGAAGCTTTCCCATCGAAATATTGTTGATGTTCCAGGGATGATTATTCAGAATCATCACCGTTGTTCTCATTGCTCTGCTGACTGCTATCGTCGTCGTTGTCGATGCCCATCTCATGATTGCTGTAATCATTGCTATATTGACTGTCTGTTTCAGTTGCACTTTCATAACCTTCATCACCTGCATCTTCACTTCCTTCATCATCTTCATTTTCTTCCTCCAAATCTCCAACCTCAACTGGTTCACCATTCTCATCAATACCATCAATTGTTTCTCCATCAGAATCAACATTCAATCTCTCATTCATGGTTCTTGCAAAAAGCCTAGGGATTGCTTTTTCTGCTAAGAACCTTTCATACCATGCATCCTCAATCTTCTTTCTCTCTTCCTCCTTTGTTTCTCTGTCTCAGAATTTCTCTCATGATCATCACTTCTCTAAAAATCATTCTCTTTCTCTTCAGAATCACTTGAGGTTGCACTTCGGGTCTTTCTCCAAACAAATATGCTCTTTCTCCCCTCATATCTCTCCTCTCTTTCTTTGGCTTTCCTCACATCTCTTGCAATTCTCTTCCTCTTCCATTGTTCATACAGTGGAGCATTTTCCTGACGAACTCTTTCGAACTCAATCAGACGATTTCTCTCGTCAATCTCTTGCTGCACAAAATCCATCAAATTCTCCAACTCTCTAGTAGAGAGAGTCTTGGCAACTTTCTTGGCGAACTTAAAAGGTGCAGAAGGCTGATTATCTCTGTTAGCATTGTTTCCTCCTAGATCACCCATTATCTCTAATCTATGTTTTCTTTTCTTAATTTCCTTGCCTAATTTAGGATGATTTTGTGTGTTTTGGAAATTCTCTGTTTAATTTCCTTTTGTAGAGAAGATGACATTAATAGTCATTTAAGGCATTCGGTGGAACGTCTAGTCCCTTAGCAATTCACGCCTATTCAAAGGCATGCACAACAAGTCCTAAACCCATCATAATAACTCCTGCACCAACATTGCTAATGGGAGTGTACCAAATTAGCGGGTGGTGGGTTCAAAAATCATAAGAGAAAACTGGTTTTTCCTTGGGTCTGGTACGCCCCTCACTAATTTGGTAAACCCCCATTAGCCTAATTGCAGACTCTTCCGATGGTCAATATCTAATAAATCTTCCATTAAGGGGTTGATAGATAGTTCAACCAAGCACTAATTATCATATTTGATTTTTTGGTAGATACTGCAGCGCCAGCACCTGTTGAGGGACATGATGTGTCGCTGGTGTACTGCATCTATAATGGCAATGTTCACACCTGAAATGGCTTAACATTGATGAGATTTGTTAGGTGTACAAAAAATGGTCAAACATAAGGTCAAATACCAAATAAAATCAGCACAATGGTCAAACATAAGGTCAAATACCAAATAAAATCAGCACACTTGTGTATATTTGGCATAATTATTTGATTTGATAATTAGTTAACAGATGGGCCATATCTTGAACTACAGCATGGTTTGGTTCAGGCATCATGCCATATCTCAATACCCTGGTCCCTGAGTCCTGACCAAAAACAAAATAGGTCAAGCAAAATCAAATCAGCACTGTGCCACATAATGCTAAATTTTAAAGAAAAATAAAAAAGGTCTAAAGAGTTTCGAACCTCCAACCTCAAACTTAAAATAACTAAAGTGAACCACTGTGCCTCACTAACGTTTTTGAAATTTGATTTCCCTTTAAGATATTTTCTATTTTTGTTCTTGTTGTTGTTGTTGTTGTTACTGCTTAACATCTAAATTGGAGTACTTATTATTGTACTAGCTAATTCCTTTGTTACCAGTGCCTTGGATATATAGTAGTATCTTTTCTTTACTACTTTAGTCAACTACATTACACTATTTTTACTCCCAATTCACATATTCTTAAAAGAAAACTAATATATTATTACGGACTAATATAATACTAGCTAGTGCCTTAGAAGATCATAAATGCTTTTTTGTGCAATTTTTTTTGATTAAAATCCCGATTCATATTCTTAGAAGAAATTCTAGCTAGCTCTTACAATTAAATTTGTATTAAAAGAATCGATCGGTATTTATTTTTTAAAATACTGGGCGGTAATATAGGAATTTATCATGTTTATGCCTTTATTCTGGACTAAACATGAAATATCAGTGATACATAAATATGATTATCCGATAATATCGCATTATTGGTCGTATCGGACCGATCAGCCGATAATATTGGCAAGGATGTTTGGGGATCTTAGGTTGTCAGGTGTAACTAGTTTATTTGATTGGTCGGCATTATGAATTCACGAACGACTATGATTGGCTTCGTCGACAAGACTCGATATCCAAGTTTTTTTTTACCAATGTCACTCTTGGACATGGCTTATTCAGCTAAATCATTTTTTATTTCGATGTCACGATCATAAAGAGTATAGTTCATCCAAAATTAAGTTTCCGAGAGTATTTCCACCAAGATAAATTGATTGATGGTAATTTTCCATTTTTTCCGATGTCACTCTTGAACGAGCTTGGAAAATCTAAGTTTCATCCAAAATCTAAGTTTCCGGAGATCACCGAGATAAATTGAATTAATTTTCTATTTTTACTGATGTTATGGACGAGCTTCTAAACCAATTTATATTTCGATGTCAGAATCTTAGCAAGTACAATTTATCGCCCAAAGTTAAGTTTACCGAGGAATATCTCCACCAAGATAAATTGATTGATGGTAATTTTCAATTTTTACCGATGTTACTCTTGGACAAGCTTATAAACCCCGGATTTTTATTTCGATGTCAAGATATCTTAGCAATTATATTTCATCCAAATCTAAGTTTCCGGAGATCACCTAGATGAATTGATTTAATTTTCTATTTTTACCGATTTCACTCGTGGACGAGCTTGTAAACCAATTTATATTTCGATGTCACGATCTATGGTAATTTTCAATTTTTACCGATGTCACTCTTGGACGAGCTTCTAAACCAATTTTTATTTATTTCGATGTCACGAACTTAGCAAGAATTTTTTGTCCAAATCTAAGTTTCCTGGGAGTTTTCCACCGAGACAAATTTCTTAATGTTAATTTTCCATTTTTACCGATGTCACTCTTGGACGAGCTTGTAAACCAATTTATATTTCTTCCAAGTTAAATTCTTTGATGTTAATTTTCCACCCAATTTTTTTATTTTATATTATATTGTATTTATTTATTTTCCAAAGTTATGCTTGTTCACTAGCCAAGTTATCATGCTTGTACGTGGCTAAGCTAGAGGTTGAATCGTAAAGTGAAAACGTGTGGCACGGTATAAAACACGAGCAAGGGAGACTAGGAGAGTACTACTACTCGTCCTTTTCTTTTCCAAGTATCTCTCTAAACTGAACCTAGGGTCTTAGTATCAAAAACTGAAAGTTTTAGTATCAAACTAGAGAAAATGACTTCTATAGTAGTAACATCCTTCCGATTTCTTCTTCTTGATGATGAAGACAACGAGATTGTTGGTTATTTTTTAGTTGCAAGGTTGTTCCTTGTTTTGGAGATGAAGAGGATGATGATTATGATGTTGTTGACGATGAAGAAGAGGAGGACGATGAAAAGGATGATGAGTATGATTCTGAGGATGATGATGATGATGAGTATGATTCTGAGGATGATGATGATGATGAGTATGATTCTTAGGATGATGATGATGATTTAGATGATCCTGAAAACTTCTTTTGGTTTGGGCCAGCGCTTGAGGATGAAGATGAAGACGATGATGTTGATGATGATTGGACATACAAAGATGTGGTTACGATTGTCGACAGCAGCAATGAAGAAGAAGGGGATTCTAAATGATCTAGTCCTCTGTTTTCATGGTTATGCTATGCAAGAATGGTATTGAATCACATCTCGATCCATCATCTTTTGTTTAGTTATGTCTTCTTTTTTTTTTCTTTTTTTTTGTGTATGTGTTATTAGTGTATCTTATGTTTTTTTTAGATGTTTAATTAGTCTGTTTGTAAAGCTGCTTGTAAGTTTACTTTTTGTGAATGTTTAATATTTAAGGATGCAATATTTTGTTTAGATTCCAAGTGAATATGTTGTTTAATTTCTGTCCATTGTGCATCTGTTGGAGTATCAATCTCTTGATGAAACAGAATGAACTAGTAATGTGTTTAAGGGGGCTTGGCTTAGAGATTTGGATCTGAAGAGTTAGGGTTAACCATGATTTTGTTGTGGCTTTGTTGTTAAAGTGATAGGATCATGAATATGATAGGGACTATATACTGAGTCTTGTATTAGAGTTGAAAAACATAGCCAAATTTTTCATAAATTGCAATGCCAAATCTGACAAACTTAACCAAAAAAAAATCAGAATTGAGAGCACAATTGAACAGTAGGCCTTTGACTGCTACATAATTTTTCTTACACAATTAACAAAATTAGCATACTAAAAATAATGTAACAAACTTGAATTTACTCTATGCCGAGTGCTCAGCCATGAATTTGCTGGTCTTGGTGGCTTCCCATGTTCTTATTCACTATAATCATTATCCAAATGTTCACCATAGCTTTTATCAAATGCATCCCAAGAAGCAAAACCCTTAGGAGGAGGATCATCTTCCACATGGATCATTTTCTTAATATGAACTAATTCCCATTCTTCATCGACATACTCTTCTAGTATATCACCAATGCTTTCCACAAAGTCATCCCATGAAGAAAATCCCTTCGGAGGAGGAGGATCATTATCAAGACCATTGGCAGGAACAACACATTTCTCATTAGAACTCATCCTCTCAATTCCTTCGTTCTTTTACTTATGAACGAGGTATCTAGGATCCAAATCTAGCTAAATATATTATTTTTCCTATAAATATCTAGTATGCAAATCTACATATAGTGAGTGGGTTATGTTTACCATGAATATAACAAACGAAAATCAAGGTGATATATGGAAAGTGCGATTTTGCGGATTTTGCGAGACCGAACAGAAAAATATTGCATTAGGATTCTAGGATTAGACTACTGATCGTCCGTTCTAATTAGACGCTTATATTCTTGCTGAAACCCTAAAGAAATCTCTAAATATCCTGACACGTTAAGCATTCATGTCAATGAGATAGTACACTTGTTAAAATTAAAAGTTTACCTTCCTTATTTAACAAAATAGTCATTCCTTATTGAATTTCAGACGCAATTTTTCCTACTACATTATTACTACTATCATAATTGATTTTTTGTAAAATTCATAGACAAGCACTTATTGATCATGCACGGTTTATCAGGGTTTACAGGCATTATGTGACGCTGGTGTATTGCCATATCTTGATTTGTCAAAATACGTCATTATTATCCTCTCCTGACCTGTCCCATCTCTTAATTGCACACAGCGTTATCTTTAAGAGTAAAACGAGTCGGTAGCCTAATTTGAAGGCCATAATTGTAGCATTATGGTTCACCAGGGTTCGCATGTTTGGCTCATATATCAAGCCATATAAGTACCTGACCAAGTAACCAACAATAAGATCTAATTAATAATAAAATAAAATAATAATATTTCACATCGACGAAACTAGGGATGGTCATGGGGCGGGTATGGGGCGGGTAGTGTCAATCCCAGTCACTGCCCCGTTCGTAAAAAAAAATACCCATCCCCGCTCCGTTACCCATATGAATTGGGGCGGGGCAGGTATGGGGAATACTCATATGGGGAGGGTTTCCCATGGGTTACCCGTAACACTGAGTTAATACATAAATTTGATTATAATCAAAACTTAAATATGATTCAAACAAAAATAATAGCGTAAGAACGACGCATTTTGGAATCTTAAATTCAGTAATTTATCTTAAAGTGAACAAAAGAATCTGTTAATGACTTATTAGTTTTGCTGTTTTTTCATGTCCCGTTCTATCTTCGTCCACGTTAACCATTTCATTATCTGCTTCATTTTCTCTATTTTAACTTTTAGAGAATGTGTTTGATCACAAAAAAAAAAAACGAAAGTGATGAATGTACAAGAACGATCGAGAATATGATAAATGAAAGAAAGATCGACTAAGTGGTGGAAGTATAAAAATTATACACATTGTTGCATAAAAGTCTAAACCCCTAACTTGTGAAAGATACGGGGCGGGTATGGGGCGGGTATGGGGAAGGGACCTTGAATCCCATCCCCACCCCATCCCCGTAGCTTAGTTTTCGGGTATTACTTATACCCGATCCCATCTCTATTTGTGCGGGTAAAACCCTACCCGAACGGGGTGGGAACCCACGGGGATGGGTTTGGGTGGGGCAAATGGCCATCCCTAGCCGAAATAGCCAAACGCGCAACAAGTTGCGCCGCGAGCCCTTTTTGAATTGCAACCTAACCTATGGAAAACAAACTCCCTCGAACCAGGAGTCATGACATTACTGTGCATGACTTTCTGGACTCTTCTGAGGAGTCCAACCGCCTCCGGAGCTAAAAAATCAAAAGTATCAAAAGCAAAAGGAATAAAGGTATGCCCATTATCAGGACACTCTTTCTCATGTTTCGCTATCTTACCTGAGGCAGCCCTCAACGCCGCTTGCCCGACTATAAACGTACCATGTACAATTCCTACTAATGGAGAAACCCCAGTAAGATTAACACATGCATGTTTTCTGTTAGCCCACCCAAAAATTAAAACATCTTCTGGTCTGAGCGTCGATTTCCCTTCGAGTGGATCAGTTAAAAAATTGACAGCCGCTTATTTCTTAGCAAAAATACCATCTCTCCATAGTATATCATATAAAATGTCCCTCACATGATCATTTCTATGTTTAAAACCAGGGTCTACCTTACAATGAACTGCATGTTCCTCATAATTGGAATAGCAAGTAAGAAATCCTGAACATGCCCGGCTTGCAGACAACCCGTAAACCCTATCCATGTCTTTAACTGCTTTACTAACAATTAAAATCAAAAAATGGTCAAACATAAGGTCCCTGCACAACTTGTGTATATTTATTTATTTAATTTTAATTAGTTAACGTGGGTCATATCTTGAACTTTAGCTAGCATGGGCAACTACCAACACTATGTCAACAGCGCCTGAGACATAGTCTATTCTTTCTCCCAAACGATCAGCAGCAGAAATCTCTCTCGAATCCTTTCTTTTTCGTCGAAATCGAAATCCAGCTTCATCTTCATCAATTTCACACCCTAAAATCTCCATCAATCTTTAATCAATTTCGACTTAGATTACAGAGTTTGGATTTGGTTGATTGAATATTCAATCTTCTCTAACCTGTAACCCTAAATTCAAAGTTGGGTGAATTGAACGAACCACCACCACCATCACCAAGTTCGTCCTCTGCTTTCTAATTGAAGACTGGGTGAATTCATTGAATTAATTCCACGATGATTATCTTCATGTAATATTCATTTGGGGTTTCTTGGAGATTCATCTGCAGAAAACTTCATCAACAACGATGAATCAATTGATTCTTCTGTGAAAGATCGATTCAGGCCTAGATTTAAGTTTAATCGATCTCTCATAGAAGTATTGCTAGTGATTCATAATTTTGAAAATGCAAATCTTGGTCATCTTCATCTAAGGTATTTCTCATTCATTCATTTGGGGGTTTAATGATTTTTCAAATTGGAGGTTACACACTACTGATTTTGAATGGTACAATTTCTGATGGTGATTATGAACATCTCTATCTTTCAGATTTTAGGTGTATTATGTTTGCTGTGAATTGTATCCTGTTTTGAGAATGTTTTGGTGATTATGAACATCTCTATCTTTCAGATTTTATGTTTATTATGTTGCCGTGAATTGTATCCTGTTTTGAGAATGTATTGTGATTATGAACATCTCAATTGCATGATTTATTCCTCCACCAAGTAGTTTTATATGTCAGTTGACAGATGATCTTAAACTAAGACATAGTATTTGGTTGTATGATGCCATCATTGGTGAATAAAGCTTGTATTCTGTTTTGAGAAGAAGCATCTCAGGAGTCACTGTGATTTGTATTCACTGTCAGATTGTAGAATTAAATTAAGTGAGCATAAGGCTCCACCAAGTAGTGCTCATGTAAATTATGTGCAAGTCGAATACGACGCAACCAACGCAAGCCAATTATTGTTAGTCACTGTGATTTGATCTTTATATATAAAGATCAAACATATATGGATGTTCGTAATGTGTCCCTTTGCCAGATTGTAGATTAAGACTAGGTGTGTATATGCCTCTCTATCAAGTGAATTAGACTGGATAGAAAAACACTAAAGTGACTTGTTGTCAATATGCATTTGTTTTCGATACATCTTAGTCTTGTACATGATCCAGTTCTTTGATTGTAGTTTTAGTTTCTAGAATACACCCTGCATCTCCAACATTATCGACGCACAATCATTGGACAATATAAATAAGCCGACTTCATCATATTGCATTTAAAAAAGTTACAACTGTTCTGTTCATTCAGTGTTGAGCAACATTTACATGTTCATAAACTTAAACATACCCATTTACAAGTATTTCACCATCTTACCCACAAAAAATCTAGAAATCAAAAAGATAAAGAAAAAAGCAAAATAAACATAACATTCCCCTGCATTTTCAGTCTGCATTTCCAAAACCAAAAAAGAAAACATGATTCAGTGACTTACCATTTGCATTAGACCCCTCTTCATTCGAATTCTTCTCTGTACTTTGATAATAGCTATTTCTTAACATTATGTCATCATTTCCATTCGAGCACTTACCCAAAAATCCACCATCTCTCTACAGAAGAATTCAAATGTCGATAAGGCTTACTCATTGTCATACCCATCACTCGGAATCAGAATCATCAGATTCATCTTCCTCCTCATCAGACGCCTCTTCCTCATCATCATACCCCTATTCTTCCTCACCAGGCCCCTCTTGCTCCTCATCAAACCACTCTTCCTCCTCGTCTTCATATGCATCGTCCGCTTCGGAATCGGTCTTTTGGGCCAACAATGCATCATTAATCCCAAATCTCTCATCTTGGCGAAAATCCTCAATCATCACTCTTAGAGAAGATTTTGTATCATTTCGATACCAAAAAAAAAAAAACAGCAGGCTCTTCATCTTCGGAAGCATCACTGTCATTTTCTTTCTTCATTACTTCCGTTTCAGCCAACCTCATCTTTTTAGCATGCACTTCCCAGAATTTCTCCTCCTCTTCTTCATCTTTGAAAAGATCAAAACGACGCTTGTTTTGCAAAATCTGTACCGTTTTTCAAATGGTTTCTCCTTTTCAACTGGTTTCTCTTCTGCTTTGATTACATCCACTGCAACATGCATCTCTTCCCAGAGTGTAGGGACTTCAATATCATATAACAAGTCATTTACTCTCTTGTTTACCTTCTCCAGATCATCCTTTTTCATCTGCCCAATCATCTGCATAGTGGCTGATAGCCTTTCACATCTTTCTTTCTCTTCTAACTCTTTCAATATAGGGACTTTAATATCATATAAAAAGTCATTTACTCTCTTTTTTACCTTCTCCAGATCATCCTTGTTCATCTGCCCAATCATCTGCATAGTGGATGATAGCCTTTCACATTTTTCTTTCTCTTCTAACTCTTTCAATAGTTGTTCTTCAGTCATGGAGGCTTTACCCTTTGGTCTGTGTTGATCATCATCACCAGCCATTTTGATTGATTTGATTTGATTGAGAAAAATTCAGAAAACAGTAATCTCCCTCTACAAATTCTCTCTCTGAATTTTTTTGCTCTCTGACCCTTTGGTTTCCTTGTTAATCCCTTTGGTTTCCCTGTTTATTCTCTCTCTGGAATAAATAAACTATATTCTTGTAGGGTCACGGTTATTCCCAAGAGAAAGCTTTAATCGAACACGTACCCTAGTCTAATTGGCACCTATTCTAACCCACAATGTCATAATGATGTGATAAACCTAGGTAAAATGGCATTTTGGTTGATCAAAGTAGAATTTTTTTTTATTTCCTTCTCTTACTTGCGCGGGAGAAAGACTGGAAAAGGCGAAATAGATAAACCCTAGGTAAGGGATTCTTTCCTTCTCTTATCAGATTAAATTCAAACTTACTTGTTTAATTTCATGAATGGGGGATGTTTTTATTTTATTAATTTGAAATTACTATTGCTAGGGTTTCAGGTATACACCTTTCCCAAATCTAAAATCGTTTTCTACTGTATTATGTAAACCTAGGGTTCTATCAATTTTAAGAGTTTTTTATGATCTTGGTTGTGATTCTATATCTTAGTAAGAATTTTAAGAGTTTTTTATTGTCAGGGTTTCTTTTGTTTTGTTCAGGTCTTTCATATTTTTATGATCATAAACCAATTTAGGTCTTTCATATCTTAGTATTAATTGGTTGAAACAATTGATGTTTTGTGTGATTCTTGTGACGGAAATTATGGAATTTGGTTTAGGTTGAGCTAATTTTTGTTACTAGTGGATGTTAATGGATTTAGGAATTTGCTTTTGTTGCTGTAAGGAGTAAAAGTTACGTTGTAGATTAGGCCGGCGTTGTTATATAGCGGGAAAGGAGAATCTGTTACTGTATTCTATCGATTTTGTTTTTCTTCACTTCGCAACGGTGTTCTATCATGCTAAGCAATTGGTTTAACAGGGAAGAGGCGTATTTGAACCCGGCGTTCGACAAGCAATGCACATGCACTCCACTTGTAGCCTATTAGAGAACCTACTCATTCCCTACCTCCACATACAAAAAATGGCATCATTTGACTCCGCGGAAGATTTGGAAATCACCAAAGCATGGGAAGCCGGAAGTCGATTTCTAGATCGCTCCTCGACCGAGACCCTTTGGGCGAAGATACATAACAAATTTAGCCAAGATTATGGGAACCCGAGAGGAAGAAGTGTTCAACAAATCAAGGATAAGCACAACATCATCCTAGATGCGATAGCTGGGTTTTTTAAAATCAAACACCGGATTTGGCACTCAATCCACCTGAGCTTGTCCCCTCTACAACTTGTACGTATCTTTATGGTTTATTCGGCACAATACTTTTTTCAATTTATATGTAACCAAATAAGTTTGTGTGTTGTTTCTGTAGCACGAAACCGTTAAAGTGCGCTACTTAGAGGAAAAGGGGGAAACATTCACATTTGATGAAATCGTTTACTTCATAGTATTCATATTTTCGGAGTACCACCAGCTACGGAGTACCACCAGAACTCAATGGTGGGTTAATTGGACTCCATACTCTTATTTGGCTTCCAGATAGCAAAGGCCAATTCTCTGTTAAGAGTGTCTATAATGTGTTGGCTAGTGCATCTAATACTTTTGCAGGTACTAATTCTGTTTCTCCACAAGTATGGAAAGCTTTGTGGAAGTTAAATTATTTGTTTGAAAGTGCTTAAAAGATATAATCCCAACAAGACATAAACTAGCTAGATATGGAAATTATTTGTTTGGTTTTAAATATCAATGTTAGTAATATTATGGTACAACATTGTTCATTTAAGAGCTAGATTCTCTTTTGGTTTATAGTACAACATTGTTCATTTGCAGGAACATAACTCCAAATAAGACAATGTCAATAGATGTCATTAATAAACTTGTGCCTCCTGGAACTAATCTTGTTTCTTCTACTAATGGGGTTGTGCAGCCGCTAAGATGGAAACCTCCTGATAATGTTTAAAAATTTTGATGCTTCTTTTAAGTCAGATTCATTACAAGGTGGAATAGGGATAATAGTTAGGAATTGTGCATGTAGCTGCATTCGGGTGCAAGGACAATGCTTCAATGGAGGAATGAAGATAGGAGTTCTAGCTGAGGAGATGGAATGTAAGGCTATGCTGGCAGTTGTTACTCTGGCACAAACTTTAATCATGTTATCTTTGAATCATATTGACAAACTTTAATAAAATCCATCAATGATCAAACCTATTATGTTAATTGGATGAATCAAGCTTTGGTTTTAGATATTAATTCTAATTGGACAGAACACACAAATATAGTAGTGTGTTTTAGTTCATTTAATTCTAATTGGGGACATAGCAGTTCTTACGATTTTTATTTTGAACTGCACCAACACGTACTCCACTTTATACAAAAATACCTTTTTACTTTAGTACCGTTATAACAACTGCAGCAACACGTACTCCGTTTTTTACCTATCATTTTGATTTATTTATTTATTTTGATTTATTTTCTGAATTCGGGTACGAACAAAAAAATCTTCAGTATGGAATGAATATTAATTGCATCGCATCTAACTCCGGTCATTTAGAGCCGTCAAAGCAGAAAATTATGCAGCAGGATAACAAGATTTGACTGAGAAAATTCTAAACATAGAACATGCAACATGCAAATTGAAGGATCTTTACCTACCTATTTTACCAAATTATTTACGATATACACTTAAATATTTTGCCAAATTATTTATTAGTAAAGATATTTCCAAATCTCCATTTACCCTACGTGTTCATCTCTCTCGTCTTAAATCATTTCATGTTTCTTCTCTTAAATCTTCTAACCTCCCCCTAGAAAACAAAATAAGTTGTTTACTTTGATTATCTGATTCATCTCCTGGATAAACCATATATTCCCCTGTCAGTTTTGCTTTGCGGATTAATCGGATCGATCGTGTAAGTAATTCTTTTCAGTACTGCTTTGTTAACTGAGATTGTAACTCTAATGGTCATAGTAGGGTAAATATCGTCTTCACATGCAACTGTATGTAGGTAGATAACCTCTGATTATTTGTATGATTCATATATGATAACTAAACTCACATTGTGATTTGTGATTACTCTTTGTGACAAGTTTTATTATTTCGTAGTTTTATTCGGACCACAATAACATTTTCACAAGATGTTGACAAGTTTTTTCTCCGTCCAGATATCTGAGAATTCATAATGGATCCTAGAGTGGATCCTAGAGTAATGGATAAATCTTGGATGTATACAGATAGAACCAAACCGCATTATCAAGACGGAGTCGATGCATTTATAAAGTTTGCTACGCATACATACCAACAGGATATTGCGACTGGGAAACGGAAACCATACAACAAGGGCAAAGTTAAGATTTTATGTCCATGTGTGAAATGTCTCAACGTCTACGTGCACAAGGAAAGTGAAGTTAATTATCACTTATATACTTATGGATTAATTCAAAATTATGTCGTATGGACTAAGCACGGAGAAGGAGATGGGTCATCATGGTGGACACTCTGGATGGTAATGGCAGCGACGGTCCGCACTCTGATGAACCAGCACATGCTGCAGAGAATATAGAAATGGTTAATGCTTTATTAGGAGAAAAAATTTCAAAGGAATCTGAGAAGATGCAACAGATACTCAATGATGCTGGGAAACCCCTATACGAAGGATGTAAGGATTTTACAAAGATATCTGCAATGTGTGAACTGTTTAACTTGAAGAACAAGCACGGAGCTTCCGACAAGTTATTTAATGAACTTCTACCACTGTTACAATCCATGCTCCCTCCAGGAAATGAGATGATGCAAAGTACATATGAAGCTAAGAAGGTGATGAGAGATTTGGGTTCAGGTTACGAAAAGATACATGTATGCATCAATGACTGCATTCTCTATAGGAAAAAATACAAGGATGACATCAAGTGTCCCACCTGTGGGGAATCAAGATGGAAAGTTGACGACATCACCAAAGAGGTGCATGGAAAAATTCCGGCAAAAGTATTGTGGTATTTCCCAATTATCCCAAGACTGAAACGACTCTTTCAATCAAAGAAAAATGTCGAATATTTATTGTGGCACGACACCAGAAAGAAAGAAGAGGGTGTTTTACGGCATCCGGCGGACTCACCAGCATGGAAAAATATAAATGAAAGATATCTCATAATTCGTGATGATCTTCGAAATCTCCGGATAGGCATTTCGTCTGACAGGGTTGACGTAAACAAAGGCATGCAAAAACAACACAGTGTGTGGCCAATTCTGACAGTGATTTACAACCTTCCGCCAGAGTTGTGTATGAAGAGAAAGTTCACCATGGTTTCATTAATTATCGATGGGGGGCCTTGTAAGGACATTGATGTTATGTTACAACCGTTTGTCGAGGATCTCAAGGAATTGTTTGAGGGAGTCTAATGTTTTGATGCGCTGAAACAGGAGATGTTTACTCTACGTGCGATTGTTTTATGGACAATAAATGATTACCCTGCTCTCGGTACACTGTGTGGTTGCCCCTACCAGGGACGAGACGCCTGTAAGGTGTGTGGTATAAATACTTACTATGTCAGACTAAAACATTGTAGAAAAGAGGTTTATATCGGGTATAGAAGATACCTACCATACGATCATCCATTCAGACGTCAGAAGGGGTTCAACGGAAAAGAAGAAACTGAAAAGGCTCCGGAACTTATGACCCCGTCACAAATATACAATGAGGTAAAGATTATAAATAATAAATGGGGAAAGGGACGGAAGAACATTGTGGTGGAATTATTGCATGATAACCCTGGAAGAGGTGGAAAGATGAAGAGAATTGAAAAGACCATCGACCCAAAAAGGGGGAAGGGGAAGGAGAAGGAGACCGAAAGGAGCTACTGGAAAAAGTTCAATATATGGTTCCGGCTCCTCCCCTACTGGAGGTATCATGTTGTCCACCATTGCATAGATTTCATGCACGTCGAAAAGAATGTATGCGAGAGTATCGTTGGAACATTGTTGAACAATGAATTTAAGTCGAAAGACCACCTTGCTGCTCGAATGGACCTGAAGGAGATGGGTTTTAGAGACGAGTTTCAACCTCGGGAAAATGGCAAAGAGGGATATATACTAAAGGCAGCATGCCACTCATTAAGCCCGGAGGAAAAGGACAAGTTCTGTGCAACATTATCCGAGATAAAGGTTCCACAAGGGTATTGTTCAAACTTTTCAACACTGGTGAATCGAAAAGATCGAAAGCTTGTCGGACTAAAATCGCATGATTATCACATACTAATGCAACATTTTTTTCCCATTGCGATTAAATCAATTATGCCGCAACCAACAAGATATGTTATTATCAGGTTTTGTTTCTTTTTCAGGGAAATATCTAGCAAAGAAATCAAGGTGGCAGAGCTAGAAAAATTGCAGTCAGATATCGTTGTGACGTTGTGCTTGCTCGAGAAATACTTTCCTCCATCCTTTTTCGACATCATGGTTCATTTAACTGTGCATCTTACCAGGGAAATGCAAATTTGTGGTCCTGTATTCTTTCGATGGATGTATCCGTTTGAAAGGTGCATGAAGGTCATAAAAGGGCGTGTGCAAAACAGAAACAGACCTGGAGGAAGCATTGCTGAAGGGAACCTTGCGTAAGAGACAATTGCGGTTATCAGTGAGCACCAACAAAGCATGAATGATACAGTCAGAATTCCACCAGACAAAGTCAACACATCTGACACTGGCGAAGATTTTTATTCTTTCAGGGGAAAACCAATGTCAAATCCTAAGTTTCCTCGTGTTGATAAGGATCTGTTTGATAAAGCGTGTTTCTATGTATTGCGCAATTCGCCTGAAGTTGCTCCTTACGTTGAGTAAGTATAACTGGATCTAACCATATAACCTCATTTTTTATTTAGTTTTTGATTATGTGTCTGAATTTCTGTAAAGATAATAACATTAATCATTGCACTGTCTAGCCGACACCAGGATTTTTTGAAGGATAAATATCTTGGTATGAGTGATAGACAACTAGATCAAAAACATCGTGAAGAGTTCGCCAAATGGTTACAAAAAGTGGTAAGAGTTTGCAGAAAATGTCACTCTTGCTATGCAACTTTTGCGTTGAGACGGAGGCTAATCCTTATAATGTATTTCAGGTTAACAGTGAGTGGGCAGACTCTAGGTAAAACTTCAATCAGGACTTAAAGTGGCTATCAATCCCACTGAATGCACAAGTAGAGACATACGAAGCATATCACATCAAAGGATACCTGTTTCGCACAAAATCTCATGATAGTTCCGTTAACCAGAATAGCGGGGTTTACGTAGAGGAAACTGACACACACATTACACAAGCGGGGATTACCCTTAATCTGGTGGATTATTATGGTGTTTTACAAGAGATATGGGTGATGACATATCATTCGCTGAAAGTGCCACTTTTCAGGTGTAAATGGTTTACCAAAGCAGGGGTCTCAAAAGACAAACTTGGCTACATTTTGGTTGAGCTTGATAAGTTGGGACTCCAGGATGATCCTTTCGTTGTAGCCTCCCAAGCTAAGCAGGTATTTTATGTGCCAGACCAGGAAAATAAAAGAAAGTCTATTATGTTAGGTGCACCTACCCAAATCTGGAAATATGCTGGTGATGAAGTCGACGAGGAATTCAGTACGACAGTTATTTTTCGGAATGAGTATAAGATTCCAAAGGTAGATAAACTTGACATGCAAAGGACATCCAGGGATGATTACTATCGGGACGACATTAAGGGTAGAACTGCAAGGAAACCACCAGCACCAGCACCAGCACCAAAAGCATTCCCTGCTTCTCAAACGACTGCATCTGAGCAACCATTTCCAAGGACTAAGCGACAAGCCATGTGATATAATGTAGTTGTTTGGATTTTTCTGTTAACTAGAGAATGAATGTATGGATTGTTGAAAAAAAATTGATTCTTAAATCATGGTGGGGTTTTGTATGCAGATGGGTTTTAGCAATATTGGATGAGTTTGGATTTGGCTATACTGATTATTGATTAATATTCTGTCATGCTAGGATTAGTAGTAATAGTACTAGGCTTGCACATAGATTTTTTTTTGGAATTGGGCCTAAAATAGTCTTTGAATTAATCTTACTCCAACAACATTTTATAAACTGGAGTAATACCTACCATCTTAAACAACATTTTATATACCCTATTGATTCATTGATTCAGTCATTCCTACCCATCTCTACTTAACAATCATTGGAATTTTAGAATCATTCACCAAGAACATTGCTTGTTTGTACATTTACAAAAACAAGAAGGCAATAAAAAAAACAAGTCCAATACTACAAACATTCCTTTAACATTTATCAGCTCATTGAGCATTATATCAAGTTTTTTCAATTCCCGCATCAGCACCACAAGTTCACACAACTATCAAACCCTCAAAAGATCAAAGCTTTAAACTACCATTACATATTCTCAAAATACCTTCACCAAAAGGCCATAACCCATACCCCTTTGATTGCAAACCATTACTACAAACTTGAAACAACGACTACTCCTTTCAACTTTACAATCCAAACACAAGAAAATTCCCCGTATCTTACTACTTGCCCACAAAATCAAAATAAAAGGAAATCCAAAACCGTCCGCATCAACTTTCAAAATACAAAGAAACTTACCATCTTTCGCACCAACATCAGGAAGAGTATAAGGAAGGAAAATTACCATAAAATCTGTTTTGCAAAAAACTTGTTGATCGTTTTCAGGATTTATGCAATGCCTGAAAATCTAGCCTTTCCTGGTAACTCTGATGAGCTTACCACCGTTCATCCTCATCAGTATCCAGACCCTCTTCACCATAGTCCTCGCTATCAGATGGTGCAGGAGAAGTCCCACTGGATGATGATTCATCATCACTATCCTCATCCCCTTCTTCCCTTTCTTCCTCACTTGACTCATCATCGAGATCAGCGATTCGACGGCTCACCTTCACTGCAACAGGTTCATCCTCACTCATGGTGCGAGCAAAAATCTTGGGATTGGCAAGTTCATATTCAAATCGCCTTCTCGCCTTATCATCATGGTAAGAATTCATCCTTTGCTTTTACTCCGCAGCATCCGAATCTAGGTCACTGGTATCCACTTCCTCCATTTCATACTCATACCCTTCTGAGGCCTCGGAATCACTTTGTGTTGAACTGCCAAACTTTGGGGTCTTGGCCTGCTTCTCAGACTTTTCCTCATCCTTTTGTTCTTGCCATTCTAAGAACTTGGGTAGCCATGCATTGTAGAGAGCCTCAAATCTCCTTTTCTTCCGCTCCTGAACAGCCTCTTCTGCCTCTCTCTGACGAGTTTTCTCTTGAATCCGATGATCAATTTCAGACTGTGCATCTTCTCTTAACTGCTGCAATTCCTCTATGCTCAAAGAAGGGAGAATTGACTTGGCTTGTGCAAATTCAGGTGTTACTGGTGGTGCATTTGGAAGATTTCCGATGGAATTGGTTGAATTCTGGGCAGGATCAGCCATACTCTCAATTTAGTTTGCTAAACCTAAACCTTTCCTCTTCTGTTAAAGATCTCTCTGAAAATGGTAATCTCTCTACTAATTAACCCCTCAAATACCCCATTATGCCAATTCAATTCTATTTATGGAGCTTAGTTAGCCGTCATGTCACTTTGTTAACTACGCCCATTCAAAGCCATCCGTGTCCCCTTCACTCTAATAACCATCATTACTCTATCAAGACCTATTTTCAACACCTAATTCCCATTAAGACTTTTACCCTCTTTGGAACTGCCATTAAGGGAGTATCTGGTGGGTCACCAAACTTTGATGTTTATCTTTGGGGTCTAATTAACTCTTTATGTTTTATGCATACTAGGAGATGGCAGCACTAGTTGGGAGGCTTCATTGCAACCTGCTAAAAATGCTCTTCCTGCTAGAACAGTCCTTCATATAATAGCGTGTCCAAAAAAGGAAAATGTCAGGTCAGAGACGGGTAGCTCGCTTGCCACTTCAAGCCCGTCTCTGACGAAAATAGTTGAGGGCAGCTTCGGTTCGCTACTGGTTTCGACTTCGGGTCACGGGTAGCCCGCTTAGAGAGTCCGCTTGCCAAATAGCTGCCAAGTGTTTGCTGCCGCATCTTAACGGACAATAAGTTGGGGTGGCGTTCAATAGGTTTTTGCATGCACTTAGTAGGCATGTGCCTCCATGATATCTCAACTAATTGATCCTTAGGCTTGAAAAAGGATGGGTGAGATGTGTTAACTGTTGGTCTTCTCGTCCATAAGGCCTATTTGGAAGAAATCAGTTTTAATTTCCAATTTTGTAACTCTGTAACTTCCACATTCCATCTCCGCAAAATCCCTTCAGTGTTCCAATTGTTGAAGCTATGTCTAAGCGAGGTTATAATTCATATCTAAATCTGAATGATCGCCCAGCCATGTCTACAAATCAGGAGTCCATGGGTAGACCAGAGGAAAAGAAGGCTAAGATGAATATGCAAGAAAACCAGGTATTGATTTTTGATAATCATGGAAGAATTGTTGGGTTCAAGGTGTTGAAAGTGAACTTCATAGTTGTAATTGGTTTTTTTAGTAACTATGATGGTGTTATTGGTTGGGATTCCCCCATTTCTCCAATTTGTCAGGTAGTAGAGATAAGCAGTAACAGGAGTGAGGAACCAAATCCAAACATGCAAGTTGGTACTGGAGGTGTTGGATAAGTCAAAGAGGATAGGGTTGTTATGCATGATAGTGCCAGTGCTTATGCGTTGGAACCTCAACTTCCTAAACTCCAAGGGGCTAGTGAAGGGTGGGTGGTGTACGTTCATACTGACAAAGGCCAGTTTGTGATTAATGAAGGTGTGGTAATTTTAGGGGAGGAACAGGTGGTTTGTGGTGGTGCTAGACAGGGGTTCTATTCTGCACTAGTTCCAGTTGCATGCAAAGCTAAGATGCGGGAGAATGACACTCTTGGTATCCCCAATGATGTGGTAGTCTTCCCCAATATCTTCATGCTGGTACCAGTGATGCGACAGTTGGCAGAGGATGCTTATGATATTGCAATCTTCGGACCAGGGGAGCTAACTGATTCTAATGAGATTCCTGAGGATGTAGTAGTGCCTATGCCTCCTCCTAGGGGAAACTATTATGTTCCAAGGAGGAGGTCTGCACCAGAAGGGAGTGGATCTAACAAGAAGGTTGTTGGAAGTGGTGTGGGGACCTCTGGGGTTGGACCAGGAGCTTGACCAGTATTCAACCATCCCCTTCCAGATGGTAAAGTAAGTATTCCTGTAAATGTTTTTTGGGTGAATATTGCATATGTTTCTCATGGATAAACAATTAATGCTAGTGGTGCTGATTTTGGATTTGATAATGTTGGTTTTAGAGACAATGATGTTCAATTGAATGTATATGTGGTTCTGGGGTTATTGTATTATGCTTGGTTGAGTGGATGTTGTGTTTAATTTTGGTTTTGAGCTTGATATGGTGACTATAGTAAATAGCTGGGGGAATTTGAAAGGGGGTTATCATGAAGGTTTTGAATTGTTTTATGGGGTTAATAGTTTTATCTCAGCATTCATATGAACTACTCCAACTGGTAGAATAACATATTAGTACAGGAATGCTTGAAAGAGCAATGAAAAATCTAACCAGAAATCCAGTGTGGTAGCTAAGAGGCAATTTTGACAGCACACATAGTCCAGGAGTAGGATCTTTTAGAAACCAAATTGCAGACTCCCAAGTTATTTATAGCATTCCAATTAAACGGGTTACCAAAGAAATTTTTATTATAGGTGTTTAGAAGATTTGCAGAAATAGTTTTGGAGAACCCAATAACTTGCAGAACATGGAAGTCATAATCTATTCCAGAGAAAGCTAGGGAATTAGTCTTGAGGGTGTTGGGTGTACTTTTTGGCCACACTTTCAATTTGGCGTGTTTATTTGAATGTTGAGTAGTTCAACCAGTGTAGTATTTTCAAAACACTAATCATAAACATCTAAAGATGGGCAGTTTGGTGGATTGGTACGTTATCTAACTTCTTCGAGGTCATGCGTTCGAATATGGGCGAAAGCTTTTTATTAATTTTTTCAAAACGAACTTTTTAGCCACACTATAAAACCAGCGTGTCTATAGAACGCACACTATGGACACACATATACTAGCGTGTCCAAAGAAGAACTTTTTGGCCACACTTTCAGTTTGGCGTGTTTATTTAAATGTTGAGTAGTTCAACCAGTCTAGTATTTTCAAAACACTAATCATAAACATCTAAAGATGGGCAGCTTGGTGGATTGGTGCGTTATCTAACTTCTTCGAGGTCATGCGTTCGAATACGGGCGAAAGTTTTTTATTAATTTTTTCAAAACGAACTTTTTAGCCACGTTATAAAACCGGCGTGTCTATATAACACACACTATGGACACACATATACTAGCGTGTCCAAAGAAGAACTTTTTGGCCACAGTTTCAGTTTGGCATGTCTATATGGCCTACACTATGGACACGCATATACTGGTGTGTCTTTAAATCGTACACTATGGACACGCATATACTGGCGTGTCCAAAACAGAACTTTTTGGCCACACTTTGAATTTGGCGTGTCAATCAATCGTACACTATGGACACGCATATACTGGCGTGTCTAATGAACCAACTTTAAAACCACACCTTAAATGGCGTGACTAACCTTTTTGACACGCCACAACTACCTAATGTGGCCATAGACTGGTCTATAAACACACCCAATACCTAACGTGGCCATAGACTGGTCTATAAACACGCCCAATCAAAAATTTGAAGTTAATGTGACTAAACGGTTGAAATTTTGACACGCTACTAGCCATGGCGTGGCTGAAAGCACTTATATGAACACGCCCATTGAACATGGCGTGTCTATAGGGTAGAAGTATACCCTATAGACACGCCAAAACCAAAAAGGCGTGACAAGCAAATTTATATTTGGCGTGGCTAAAGGTCATTTCTGTACTAGTGGCACAACCTGTGATATTTCAATTATATAACAAAATATAATGAGGAAAAGAATTTTCGTTAACGAGGAAACCGCAAATGCAGAAAAACCCCGGGACCTAGTCCAGTTTGAACACTACACTGTATTAAGCCGCTACAAACACTAGCCTACTACAAATTAACTTCGGACTGGACTGTAGTTGAACCCTAATCAATCTCACACTGATTCAAGGTACAGTTGCGCTCCTTACGTCTCTGATCCCAGCAGGATACTACGCACTTGATTCCCTTAGTTGATCTCACCCACAACTAAGAGTTGCTACGACCCAAAGTCGAAGACTTGATAAAAAAATCTGTCTCACACAGAAAAGTCTATAGGAATAGATAAATCTGTCTCCCACAGAAATACCTACGGGTTTTGTTCCGTCTTATGATAAATCAATGTGAACATGAACCGATTGATAAACCAGACTTATATTTCCGAAGAACAACCTAGTATTATCAATCACCTCACAATAAACTTAATCGACTAGCAAAACAAGTTATCGTGGAATCACAAACGATGAGACGAAGGTGTTTGTGACTACTTTTCTATCTTACCTATCGAAGATATAAATCTCAAGCCAATCTTACGATTGCACTCAATCACGATAGAAACAACAAGATCAGATCACTCAACTACAAAGAAAATATTTAGGTCTGGATTCACAATCCCAATGAAGTCTTCAAGTCGTTAACCTACAGGGTCCCGAGAAGAAACCTAAGGTTAAAGGAGAATCGACTCTAGTTATGCAACTAGTAACACACATGAGGTGTGGGGATTAGGTTTCCCAGTATCTAGAGTTCTCCTTTATATAGTTTTCAAATAAGGGTTTGCAATCCAAGTTACCTTGGTAACAAAGAATTCAATAATCACTGTTAGATGAAAAATCTGATTCAACCAAGCTAATATATTTCAACCGTTAGATCGAACTTAGATTGTTACATACAAATGAAATGTACCCTCATTTAGGTTTATGTAACCGTACCCAAACGTGTACACCATGTTGGTTCACAAATAGTTAACCGAGGGTTAGCCATGTGATTGCTATCATATCAACCTTATTCATCTTAACCATAACTAGTTCAAATGACTCAAATGAAACTAGTTAAAGAGTTTTTCAATTGATATATTCTCATAGAATTATACAAGAACACAATTGAAGCAAAATCGGTTTGATTCACCCGAATCAATACATGAACATTATAGCCACGGTTTGCAAAGATTGCATTCCTTATTGATAAATGTTTAAGTTCACGTACAATACCGATTTTAGAAAGTAACCACTTAAGTATGCGTACTTAAGTAACCGGTTTTGTGAGTTTGGTTTTCAAACTCAACAGAAATTCACGGACGTGAACTTTCCGCCAGTACACTGAATGAGTTGGTTTTTGAAATCCAACATCAACAAAAATTTACTGACGTGAACTTCCCCCAGTACGCGTACGGGTACGCATACTTATCCAGTCTCCTTCCACAATTTTGTATACACACAAGTATGCATACTTTAGGTTTCCGGTTTTGGACTTTTACACAAATGTGCGAACACACAATATGCTTATATCCAAAGAAGGTTACAAGATTCTAAACTCTTTTATTTCAATCATTGAAACATTCTTCTATAACAACAATAGTTGTTTTCACACACTGTTAGCATCAAAGCAATTTTCAAGATATTGAAATAATCATTATCGAAACATTCCAAGTCTTACACCAAATGATTGTATCACAGAAACCATGTAAGATGTTACTCGGAAATTTTCTCATGATACAAGATGAACTTGGTAAAAGCGAAAGCTTACCAACACATATTTCGAAAAATAAGTAAGCGAGATATACTCACCTCGAAATCTCAAATGTGTATATAGAAAACTATATCGTAATACGACTTATGTCTCAATATAGGATATAAAGTAGAAATAGACTTTCCAAGTGATAGATGAGTTTAAGTCTCCACATGCCTTTTTGTCGATGAAGTTCCACAAGCTCTCCTTAGTAGTTCTTCATCTTCAAGTAATAAACTCCGTGAAGTCTAAGCTCAACTATACAAACTATATCCTAGTCCGAGACATCTATAAATAGGCTAGAAATCAAGAATTATAGTTTTGATCACTAACTTTGACAAACATGCTTGAGATAGCAACGCATGCGAGTTCGACTGAGCAATGCTCTAACAATCTCCCCCTTTGTCAATTTTAATGACAAAACTATCAATACATATGGATTACAAAATAAATAAAATTGTAGCTTCTCATCCACATGCTTGATCTCCTTGGCATCTTCAACATGACTCGAAATCTTCGTCACTTCCAAGTACTCCAATGAATCCAAAGGTTGTAAGTTTAGCACCATCGTTAGTTGAAAATCTGTAGCGATAACAATGAGAAAACAAATGCTCTCAATCATTGTTATACGGTGTCATAGTATTATTACACAACATCAAAGTTCAATTGTATTACAACTTTGACAATAACATTATGGTGATATGTATCACTCCCCCTTAGTCAATACTTCATCTCGACATGAAAACCACTCCCCCTTACATGATGATCCGTAAACCATATGTATTTGTAGTATCACACTACACTTTAATTTTCCCCCTTTTTGTCAATATAAATTGGCAAAGGTACGAAAACTAGTGGGATCCTAATGAAATTTCCATAGAGATACTTTCAAGACCAAAAGAGAATACCATATCAACTTATTTAGACGCCATCATAAAGCCGAAGCTAAATGCATTCATCAAGGAGTTTATAAAGATACAAGATAACCCCTATAATATTCCACAACCGCACTCCCCACAAAGATTTGGCAATTAAGCACAAGTTCAGAAAGAACTCCCCCATACGATGTCATTCCTGAAAGAACAACAAAAGCGACCTTACTTTCACAAGAAAAGAAAAATTTATTTGGACATAACCAAATCACATGAAAACATGAATTTGAATCCAAAGTATTCAATTGAATTATCCACGAGAGAATCCATGATTAATTCAATTGAAATGCACAACTAAATTAACCACAAGAAAACCCATAATTAATTCGATCGGATTACACAACTAAACTAACCAAAAGAGAGTGATTAATTCAATTGGTCATTCTCGTCATAAGAGAACTTACGGAGCAACAACTAAATTGACCCAAAAGTATGATCAATTCAATCGATCACTCTCAAACATAAGAAAACTTACAGAGCAACACAGTATATACACAAAAATGTGGATCGGAGAAGACCAATACTGCGGAATAGACAAGGGTTCTTTCTATTTTTCATCACTATTTGCTTAATGACATAATAGACTTAATCATTGTTCACAAAAGTTCATCCTTTCTTCCATCAAAATAATGACATAAAAGGCTTTAACTTTTGTACTGTCAGGAGTTCATTCTATCTTTTATCAACACATTCATATCGACATATAATAGAGAACTTTTGAACAAGTATGGAACAGTCAAGGTTCACGGACGTAAACAACATATCCCATAACAATTTGCAATATATCAAATCATAAAGATTAAAATTGCAAAAATCATCTTCCAAAAAAATTAGAATTTAAACAAATAAATCTAAAAACATTGAAGATGAAAATCGTTTGACATAGCTATGTCTACTCACAATAATGGCTATTCCAAACCTAGTTATTCTTCTAAAAACAAGAAAAAAAAAGAAGATTTACTAGACATAATCAAACATCATCTTCATCATCGGAGATCATAAGAGTGGCTTGAATCTTATCCATGTCATCCTTGATTTCTGGGAACTTAGTAGCAATCACAAGTAGTTGTTCTTGCACACACCTTACCTTGGCACTTAGCTTATCAAGACCTTCTTACCTTGGCACTTATCTTATCAACACCTTTAAGAATTTCATTTCACTTACCAAAACCAATCTCTCATTTCAACTCAACCTTCACATGTAATTTCCATAACCTTAGTCAAAAGCAGTAACAACATACCATTCCATTTCCTTAAAGATGCACCATCGTGACCATCTCAGGCTCAACTTAACATCAGTTCCATTCTAAAATCATTCACAGTTGATTCAGATGCATTCGATCCCCTCTTATATTTTTTCTCTGTTATACCAGAACCTCAGCACCAGTTCAACAACAAACCCATTTACCGGAACCCTAACTTAATTCTCGGATCTTCACTTGAACTTAAATCCACTTTCAATTTCAACCTAACTATTTCAATTAACATAAAACCCATATAAGATTCTTGAATTCCTACTCAGTTCTACTTAAACAGATTCAAATAGATGAAACCCTAACTAAATCAATTTGGGGAAAATACGATGAACCCTAATTCCTTTGAAATCAAAATTAAACTCATACCAACAATTCTACTTCAGACCTGATCAAAACCCATCTCAAATCTTCATTTTAAACTCTCAATTTCATCTTCAGATTCTTGTTTGAATTTTTTCCATAACTCTAACTTCTTCAATCGATAACTAAGAATCATCAGCACTCTCATCTCTTCATTAACATCATAAACATCTTCTAGTTCATCTGCTCTAACTCATCGATTTTCTCTCTCTCAAACCAACTCTCAATCACTCGCAGAGGAGGAAGAACATATGAGAAGAGAAAAGAAGAAAAAGAAAGAATAAGAAAGAGAAAGAGAAAGAACAAAAACAAAAACAAATGAGAGTTTATCCTCTCGAACTTGGGATAAAGCCGAAGAATTACTGAGGCACCCAACATTCTTCAATAAGGGCCGGCAAGGCGGCTAAATTACAAAATGATAATTTTTCCCTTCAAACAAATCTGAAGATATCTTCTTCATCCGATATCCGATTGATACATTCGAGTAGTCCATTCCGAGTAACTTTTCGATATGTATCCAACGGTACTAGTTTCTTATCGAGATCATTGTTAGATTAATTTCTATCAATTAAAGTTCGTGTTAAACTAATCAAGTTATTAGTGGCTAATCGCCATTAGTGCTTTTCATTATATCCTTTGGACTCTAATATTGAAATCCGATGAGAGTTTCAAGAATATCTTTGAAGACGATCAATTACGAAGCGACGATGATCAAACTCTACAGAAAGAATATCAATGGTTGTCAAAATGGGTCGTGATTGCAATGATTAACGGAAACTACCTCTACGACGGATTTTATCTTACCGAAGAAGAAGCCTCTGAATGGTTGAAGAATAATCAAAATACAATTACTCAGATTAGTCTTTTCTATTTTTCTTGATTTCATGTAGATCAAAATATTTGCATTGTAGATTGGTTGTATCAGTGTGCAATTTATTATCACGATGAAACATGAGGGTATGCTTATCTACCACTTTTGTCATGTAACAATCCAAACCTCAATTTGAATGACATAATCTAATTAAATAAATTTTGGGGTTTTCCAAATCATCACTTTCCGTCAAGAAAAAAATAATCCTAGGGCAATACATTGTAACATGCAATATCGAGAAGCAGAAAAACCAAATTGGGAACGCTTTGAGTTTATCTAAAAGACTAAAACAATGATAAATTATTAAATCGCACGAGCGGTTAGAGGTGTATGCTGCACACTCTGCACTGGTTATTTTTGGAGGCAACTAGATAGAGTCGTCAATTCTGTTAGACTACTGACTTATTCTAGTCAAATATTTGTGCAGTTCACATGTGTGCGACCGGGAGGTGTCAGTTATGTGTTGGTGGATCTACCAGCCAATACAATTACCGGTAATCATTAGCTGTCTGAAAACTGTAATAAATATCCAAGTCCTGTTTCTGTAATTGATTGAGAAAAAACAATGAAATGAAAACTAGTTTTGAGAGATTGTCATACGATTGTAACTCTCTCAACATGGTATCAGACGCCACAAACCCTAATTTCATCTCTTTTTCAATCAATCGGTAAATCAATTTTTCTTTTTATCAATTTGTATTTCAATCAACCAATTTATCAATGCCAGAACCTGATAAACATATTGCGTTAACATTCAAACCACCGTCCAAATTAACAAATACCAATTACACACTATGGAAATCTCAGATTGTACCATTACTTCGAAGCTACAATCTCTTCAGATTTGTAGATGGATCTTATCAATGTCCGACAAAGTATTTTCGCAGAAATTCTGCAGATGGAGCTGCAACTATAATCCGACCTGATTATGTTGAAGATTCATATCCAGAATCCGAATTTGTTCCCAATCTTATCTATACTTACTGGAATAATCAAGTTCAAGCTCTTTTATCCTGGTTATTTTCTGCTTGTGCTGAAGAAATTCATTCTCAGGTTCTCGATTGCACATTCTCTCATGAAGTTTGGATTCGTCTTCAGCATAATTACAATGCTACTACAAAATCAAGGTTAATGCAATTGAAATCAGATCTTGTCACATTAAAGAAAAGCACAGATTCAATGTTGGTGTACTTCAACAAAGCTAAATTTATTTCTCATCCATTAGCTCAAATAGATCGAGCAATATCTGATGATGATCTGGTGTTTCATATATTACAAGGTTTGCCTTCTGAATTCAATGCGTTTAAGACATCCATTACTACTCAGCAATTAAAGAATGAAAATCTTATCACATCATTTGAGATACTTGGTTTACTTTTATCCGAGGAAATCGTGTGAATGATGAATCTAAAGTGGATCTTATTATGCCTCTGCAAATGTTTTGCAACCACAAAAACATAATTAACATCCCTCGTTTGCACAAAATAATCACAGTCTTAACTCTCCTACTTATGGCAACAATCCACATTATTCAGGTAATTCAAATTTTCACCCTCCTTCCAATTCAAATTGGTCTTCTTATGGTTCTAAAGATTCTCCACATAGAGCAAATATGTTTAGAGGTGGTCGAAATGGTGCTCGTTTTCGTGGTGCCTATAGAGGTGTCAGATTTGTTAGTGGTGGACGATTTGGTCGATTCAACAATGAAAATCAGTTTTACTCCTCACCAATGAAGTTCAATTCTCCAAATGATTGTCAAATATGTAAGAAGCCGGGACACTTAGCAACTACTTGTCGATATAAATATGTTCAATATGAAAACTCAATGGCATCTGCATACTATACAACCAATGATCCTTACTATGAAGATTATAATGATTTTTGGTTCCCTGAACCTGAGGCATATGCTACTTACACTGATGACAATACTGCTTCTTCATCTGGATGGGTCCATGATTCTGGTGTAACACACCACATTACTTCTGATCTATCCAACTTAAATCTACATTCTCCTTATCAAGGATCAGATCAAGTACGTGTTGGTAATGGCTCAGGTTTGCACATAACTCATATTGGCACTTCTTCTTTTCAGAATGGCACTACTAAGTTTACTCTCTCTAATGTACTTCATGTTCCTTCAATTACAAAGAATTTGATTTCAGTACAACAGTTTACTAAGGAGAATAATTGTTATTTTGAATTTCATCATGACAAATTTCTGGTGAAGGCTTTGGATACCCATCATACTCTGCTCACGGGCCATGTTAAAGATGGACTCTACCATTTGGAATTTACAGCTACTGCTCTCAAACAAGCTTTTACTTCTGGTACTTTTACAACTACTCAATGGCACAAAAAATTAGGACATCCTGCATACAAGACTTTGAAGCACATATTATCCTTTGTTGATGGAGTTATTGATGATCATTTGTCAACTTTAATATGTACTGCCTTTCAACAAGCTAAAAGTCATGCATTACCATTTCCTTCTGTTAATCATGAAAACTTGTATGGTCCTTTAGATCTCATCCATACAAATGTTTGGGTTTCTCTTATATGTTCTATCAATGGATTCAATTACTATGTTTCTTTTATTGATGCTTTTAGTAGATTCACATGGATATATCCATTGGATTACAAATCTGAGGTCTTATCTACATTTATCAAATTTAAAAGTCATTTTGAGAATATTTTTTCCATAAGAATTAAGTTTGTTCAGTCAGACTGGGGAGGAGAATACATAAATGTCTCTACCTACTTGGATAATTGTGGCATTGGTCATAAAGTCTCATGCCCACATGCTCATGCACAAAATGAAACTGCAGAGAGGAAGCATAAGCACATTGTTGAAACTGGTTTGGCCCTCCTTTCTCATGCTTCTTTGACATTGTCTTATTGGTCTTATGCCTTTGAAACAACCAATTTTCTTATCAATAGACTACCCACACCAACTTTGAAACATTTATCTCCTCTTGAATATTTGTTTCATCTTCAACCTGATTACATTTTTCTACACATCTTTGGTTGTGCTTGCTATCCTTGTCTTAGACCATTCAATGATCACAAACTTCAACCTAGGTCTGTAAAATGTATTTTTCTAGGTTATAACACATTGCACAAGGGTTATAGATGCCTCAATCCATTAACTAACAAAATTATTATATCTAGAGATGTCAAGTTTGATGAGCATGATTTTCTCTATGCAACTCTTATTCACCATATGCAGTCTACAAATCCATCTCTGTCAACAATGTCGGTTTCATCATCTCCACTTATTTCCACAGTTTCTAATGATGTTGATACCACTTGTATCTCTGATTCATCCACTATTTTACCTACTGCGATTGCCTCTTCATAACTCCCATCAACTATGTCACCACCCACTTCATCAATCCCACCAACTATGTCACCACCCACTTCTTCAGTACCTACTGTTAATGACCATTCCATGACCACAAGAGGCAAGAAGGCATCTTTAAACCAAAGGTATATGCTTCCGAGGTACAAACTGTTTGTGAAGACATTACTGCTCCTACATGCTACACTGAAGCTTGTAAGGATCCTAGGTGGAGAGCTGCCATGGATGAAGAAATCAATGCACTGTTACAAAATTGCACATGACAACTAGTGCAAGCTATGGGTGGACAAAATGTAATTGTCTGCAAGTGGATTTTTAGAATAAAGAGAAATGCAGATGGCAACATAGAAAGATACAAAGCAAGATTAGTTGCCAAAATGTATACTCAGATTGAAGGAATTGATTATAAAGATACTTTCAGCCCTGTGGTTAAACCTACTACAATTAGAATTATTCTTTCTATCTCACTTTACAAAGGATGGAAAATCAGGAAATTGGATGTTAAAAATGCATTTCTTCATGGTCATTTAGCAGAGGATGTCTTTATGGTTCATCCTCTAGGGTATATTGATAATTTAATGCCTAATCATTTGTGCAAGCTCAAAAGGTCTCTCTATGGATTAAAGCAAGCACCCAGAGCTTGGTTTGATAGACTCAGTCAATTTTTGTTTCAATCTGGCTTTTCTGCATCCAAAACTGATACTTCTCTCTTCTACAAGGTAACTGCTTCTGTTGCTATTTACTTCTCATCTATGTGGATGATATTTTGGTCACAGGTAGTAATCCTTCAGCAATCAATCAACTCATTCTTGACTTGGGTAAAGAATTTGCTATCAAGGACTTAGGCCCTCTTCATTTTTTTCTAGGCATTCATGCTACGTGAAATTCTGCAGGTGTCATGTTATCTCAAGAGCAATACATTACTAATCTTTTGGTTAAAACCAAAATGAAATCAACACAACCTTGCAGTACACCATTTTCAACTATTACCCATACTTCTCATTCACCTGCTTTTGGTGATCCTCTTATCTATAGAAGCACAATGTGAGCTTTACAATATGCCACCATTACTCGACCAGATATATCATTTGCAATCAATAAAGCTTGTCGGACTATGCAACATCCATCTCAAGCAGATTGGACTGCTGTCAAGCGCATTCTTTGATATCTGAGTGGCACACTTTCTTATGGTTTGCAATTCAAAAGGTCATCTTCTCTTCAACTACAGGCCTATTCAGATGTTGATTGGGCAGGTGACTTGGCAGATAGGCTCTCTACTAGTGGGATGGCTATTTACATGGGTCCTAATTTGATTTCATGGTGTTCTAGAAAGCAAAAGTCTGTTTCACGATCCAGTGCAGAGGCAGAATATAGGACTTTGGCAGATGCAACTTCTGAGTTGATTTGGGTACAATCTCTTATGGCTGAATTATTTTTTCATTCACCAAGAATTCCAATTCTATGGTGTGACAACATGGGTGCAACTTATCTGAATGCTAATCCTATTTTTCATAATCGTATGAAACATATTGAAATTGCTTTCCACTTTTTTCGTGAATTGGTTGCTGTTAGGGCTTTGGATGTCAGATTTTTATCGACTCAGGACCAAATTGTAGACATCTTTACAAAGGGCTTATCAACTTCACGCTTTGCAGCTTTGAGACTCAAGCTCAGTGTCTCTGCTTCCATAGACACTGGACTTGCGGGGGTGTTAGACTAATGACTTATTCTAGTCAAATATCTGTGCAGTTCACATGTGTCCAACCGAGAGGTGTCAGTTATGTGTTGGTGGATCCACCGGCCAATACAGTTCCCGGTAATCATTAGCTGTCTGAAAACTGTAATAAAATGAAAACTAGTTTTGAGAGATTGTCAAACGACTGTAACTCTCTCAACAAACTCAAACTTTTCTACAGTGTGAAGATTGAAATATATGAAGTTCAATGCAGGGAATAAAATCATCAAACCTTCAAAAGACCTTTGATTCTCTATTACGAGCTTCATCAACATTAAACCATCTGAAACAAATTCATTCTCGTCTTCTCTATCTAGGTCATCATCAAGATCAGTTTCTTATTACTACTATAATCAAGCTTCTTTCACAGAAATTTAAAGATGTAAGGTATTGTCTCTCTATATTTCACCTAACCCGTAATCGAAACACATTCTTGTTCAATGCCATGATTCAAGATTTATCTCAAACCCCAGGTTTCGAAATCAAAGCCCTTTCGGTTTACACCCTTCAGTTGTGTAGTGAACCAAATGATTCCTATAGGAGACCTAATAGTTTCACATTTCCTTCAGTTCTGAAGGCATGTGTTTCTGCCTTCTCTTCTATTAAACCCATACAACATATCCATACCCAGCTTTTGAAATTGGGTACTTATTTTGATGTCTATGTTGGAAGTGCATTACTTGATTCTTATTCCAAGTGCAATGGAATCGAATTTTCCCACCGAGTGTTTGAAGAAATGCCGGACAGGAATGTTGTTTGTTGGAATTCTATGATTTCAGCGTTTGCTAAAGGTGGAGATGTTGATTCCACAAAGAGATTATTTGAAGAAATGCATGAGAAAGTTTCTTGGACTAGTTTGATCTCGGGTTATGCACAGAATGGTTATTTTTCTGAGACTTTTGCTACATTTGAGAACATGGGTAAGGCAGGGGTGAAGCCAAATGAGATTACTTTAGTTAGTGTTATATCAGCTTGTGCTAATTTGGGTGCACTTGAATTTGGAAGAAAAATCCATTCTTTTATGGAGAATAACCATTACAATTTCGATTTATTTGTTGCGAGTTCCCTAGTTGATATGCATTGCAAATGCGGTGTGGTTCAAGATGCTCTTATATTATATAAGAAAATGCATCTTAAAAATGTGGTGACGTGCAGTTCGATGATTGTTGGGTTGGCCTTGAATGGGAGGGCAATGGAGGCAATTGGGATCTTTGAAGAAATGAGATTCCAGTGTATGATTCCGAACGATATTTCGTGCTCTCCAACACTATGACTAAAGAGTACTCTCTTTAGTGTTTTATGCGCTTGTTGTCATGTGGGTTTGGTGGAGGAAGGAAAACTTTATTTCAGTTGTATGACTAAAGAGTACTCTCTAGTTCCTAAACTCCAACACTATGCATGTATTGTTGATCTCGTCGGCAGAGCTGGTCAACTCGATCAAGCTTACCAGTTCATCAAGGAAATGCCGATCAAGCCAGACGCTATTGTGTGGGGAGCTTTACGTGGTGCTTGTCGGATCCATAAAAACAATAAACTTGGTATATTTGCAGCTCAAAATATTCTAGAACTTGATCATGAACACTCGGGGGGATTAGTGTTTCTATCTAATGCATATGCCAGGATGGGAGATTCGAATGGCTTGAAGAAGGTTAGGCGCATGATGAAAACATTGGGGATGAAGAAGGTACCTGGTAAAAGTTGGATAGAAGTAAGTAATGTTGTTCATCAATTCTTTGCAGGAGATAAATCCCATCCCCAAAATGACAAAATATATGCAGATTGAACGAATTGGCCAAGTTTATAGACGTTCAGGGGTATCAGCCTAATGTAGATTCAGTATCCTCTAGCATAGAGGATGAAACGAACAAACAATCACTGAGCACTCATAGTGAGAAACTTGCAGTTGCCTTTGGTTTGATCAGCTCTCTTGAAGGAATTGTCATTAAAATTGTGGAAAATCTAAGGGTTTGTAATGACTGCGGTTCTGCTATAAAGCTCATTTCCAAAATTGTTAACAAAGAGACAGTATTAAGACATAGCAGCACCATTTTTACAAAGAAATGTGTTCTTGCCAAGATTGTTGGTGATGTGAAAAGAGCAAACAAGCACTGTGACATATAGTTTGCTTGTAGAAGTTGTATGCACACAGCAGACTAACCTACACAGACCAAACACCGATTGTACCATTTTGCAGGGAGCAGTTCTGTTTTGCAACATTGACCAGTACTAATTTACAGGATGCAGATTAATCGGAGAGGATTGATGTGTAATCGGAAAGGGTGATATCTATATGGTACAATCCTACAAATAAGATGTAGTACTCTTGTCATCGTGAAGATTTTGAGACGGCTGCACCACATCGTGAAGCTACTATTCCAATCCCCAACCCCTGAGTCAGGCACAGTAGACTCGAAATCATTTTTATGGCCGTGTAAGTTTTCATAAAGCTGCTTCTGCGGTAGCTGCCAGAGGATAACTTCCTCGGCTGTGGGTTTACAATTTGAACAACAATGAGCCTCTCTTTACGGAAATCCAAGGTATTTTGCTGGCTATACAACTAGCAAGAAGATATGGGTATAGGCGGATTATAAGAAAAGGAGATTCAAACAGATCATACAAATTCTGAAAGGTGATAGTCTCCATCCCGCTGGAGAATCAGCAGATTGGCTGAAGATATCAAAATCAGATAGAGCTTCCTTGAATCACTTCAGTTTAATCATGTCAAAAGAGAAGCCAGTTTGGTGGCACATAGTCTTGCAAAGTTCTCTTCAACAAACAATGTCCACAAACTGGTGGAATCCTCCAATATTTCCCCATTGTATCTCTTCGCTTCAAGGCTTTTAGTTTATTTGTTCTTCTTTAGTCTTTTCCTAGTTTCCTATTGTTTGTATTTTCTTGGTGTCGTCTCTGGTAACTAAAGAAAAAAAAAGGAGATTCTTATAGGCTCATGTTTTGTATTTTTCTTCTGCAGCATCATTTCTACCTGTGAGAGTGACTCGTTGAACTATACTCAACATCTTGTAAAGAATGAATAAATCTCACTTTTTTGGAGCTAAACTTCTTTTAAGCATAGTTCTTTTTCATGGATTAATGGCTTATCACTGATGAAAACAGAATAGAAGAAGCTTATTATTGTAGTTGAAGTTCTTTGTCTTTTAATCAAAAGAGCTGCAACTCTGGAGCTTATAGATGGTTTCAGGCCTGTGGCTGGTGTTGATGCAAAAAACAATTTGCAGATGATCTTATAGTGTTCTTAGATGATAGTGTTGATCAGATAAAGAACCTAAAGAACATCTTACTTGCTTTTGAGCTTATTTCAGGATTAAAAGTTAACTTCAACAAAAGTGCAATTGTGGCAGTGGGAGATTCTCTATGTGCATCTGTATGTGCTTCTGTTTTTGGGTGCAAATTAGCTTCTTTTCCTATGAACTATCTTGTTATTCCTTTAGGGAGTAAGTCTAAAGCTGTTGGTGTTTGGGAAGTTATTTTGCAAAATTTCCAGAAGAAATTGAGCTCTTGGCAAAGGAAGGTAGGCTGATGCTGATTCAAAGTGTTTTATCAAGCTTACCTATATATTATCTATCTTTATTTCAATTGCCTGCTTCAGTGGAAAAGAAGATGGAGAAGATTATGAGACATTTTTTGCGGGGATCATCAGTTTCAAATCCTAAAAAGAGCTGGGTTGGTTGGAAAAGTGTTTCTTTGCCTAAAAAAGGTGGGGGTGTGGGAATAAAGAAACTTAGATTGATGAACAAGGTTCTCCACGCAAAGTGGATATAGAGATATGGAGTTGAGAAGAATGCACTATGGAGGAAAATTGTCAATCAAAAGTTTGGAGGAAACTCAAATTCTTTTTACCCTAACTTGACAAACAAGCCTGTAGAAAAGAGTTTATGGACTGGAAATTTTAAAAGTAAGGAGCAAGTGGAAAACAGCTCTACAATTCAAGTGAATAGTGGAAACAAATGTATTTTCTGGAAGGATAAATGGGTTAATGGATATTCATTGAAAGATTTGTTCCCTTCTCTCTACAAGATTAGTAGAACTAAGGATGCAACTGTACAAGATCTTTACTCAGATGAAGGCTGGGACTTGATTTTTGCAGGGCTCTAAAAGACAATGAAGTTGATGAGGTAGCACAACTAATTCCTTCGCTGCCAGTTATTAATACTGATGGAGGTGATGATCAGCGAATCTGGCAGTATGGTGATACTTTCTCGGTTGCAGGTTGCGATGAGTCTTTAGAGGATGATGGCCTCATTTCTTTTCCCTATAAAAATTTGTGGAATCCAAAAATCCCACAGAAAGTCATACTTTTTGTATAGTGTCTATGTTACGATGTTGCACCTACAATTGATAAGCTAAAGGGGAAAATTGTGGTCAATGGTTGTCTATTATGAAAAAGAGACGCTGAGTCAAATCATCATGTCTTCTTACATTGCCAAACAACTAGGGATATTTGGTTACAATCATTCTAAACGTACCGAGCAACTGAACAGATTAAAAACCGGGCAGACACATTAATTGGGCCCCGCCCCTCTGGGATTTGCAGGGGCCTGATTTGTGGGACCTACCTGTGTCTAAGCGGCTTTTAAAATTTCTAAATGCCCGGTTCGTTAAGATTTTTTGATTTGGTTATACTTCTTGAAGGGCTACCATTTACAGTGGGTTTTTCAGAATTCTGTCAGGCAAAGCTTGTGGGAATGGAACATAAGTAAAGGAGCTAATTTGTCTCGAAGAAGAAGAATTTGGGATCTAATACCATTCGCCATTTGGTGAGCTGTATGGATTGAAAGAAAAATAGAGTCTTCAATGGAAAATATAAAAGTTTAGATGAAATTATTGACACTGTCAAAATTTTCATATATAACTGGTCAGTCAAGTTCTAATCTTTTTGAGGAAATCTCCATAAGTCGGGTCCTAAGTAATTGGGAAGCTATGCTTGATCCGGTGGAATAACAGCTCTACTATAATTGAGCTTTGTACTCTTTTCTTTTCCGCAGAACACCATACTCTTATTGGTGTTACTGCCTTTATAATGTATTGCCCTTTTTGCGTAAAAAAAAAAAAAGAAAAAAAAGAAGCTTATTTTCGCCACTTCTTTGTAACAAAAGATATATATCTAACTGGCCTCATTATAAGTAATTTTCTTTCTGTGTTTCAGATCCTTGATGAGCATGAAGCTGGCCCCCCACGAGTCTGCTTAGTATTGTATGATTTGCAACTTAAACACTTATGTGCCACTACATGGAAATGAACCTCTGAAGTTGTCCCACAGTCGTTGCAGAGGATCCAAACCTGATTATTACAAGGACAAACCACCAAATTTCAGAAACCAAACATCATATATTGCCAAGGTAATATATAATGTTATGCATACCATCTTGTTCTGATAGGTTTCGGGCATCGGCGTAGAAGCCACCTCTTGATCAAGCTGTTCCCACATACTAGACATATCACCGACGGATTTTGAACAGACAGGGCATGAAAACCTGC
The DNA here is from genome assembly GCF_003573695.1 of Papaver somniferum. Classification (NCBI taxonomy): domain Eukaryota; kingdom Viridiplantae; phylum Streptophyta; class Magnoliopsida; order Ranunculales; family Papaveraceae; genus Papaver; species Papaver somniferum. The sequence continues at coordinate 56,969,342 of NC_039366.1, forward strand.
AAAAGATAGTAAGTTCCATCACGAATCAACTTACCTGGGTACCTAGGTGAAATAATTAAAACCCCCCAATCTACTGCTTCAAACTTGTGTGTTATATAGTTCAAGAATACTTACTGAAAATGTGCTTCCATCTCCTTCAAGCAATCCAAGTGCAGCGTATGGCCGCATGGTAGTACACTAATGTCTTTGGTAGAATCAAACACATACTGAACAAGAAAAGAAAGAGAAATCATACAACAAATTAGAATTCAGATTCAAAAAATCACAGCAAAAGACGAAAACAAGGAAAACTTCAGTTTTTACCTCGAAGCAGATGGGACAATTATGATGCATTGCTCTTTCAATACAACAGTGTGAATTCTTCAATGATTTCGCGTAACAACATCCTGTAGTAAGATTGCCAAACAGGTAAATACCCCACAAGTAAAATACTAAGAATCAATTAAGATGCACCCCAGAAAATAATCATTTCTAGGGGGTGTGGACTTCCTTACCACATTTATAACAATGGTAGAAGTTCTCCTCGCCTCCGGTTCTGCAAATGGGCGAGTGAGGTTTTCAGTCATGAGCAATATGGAGAAACATATAAATAAAAAATCAAGTAATTTAAGAATAAAAATCAACCTGCAGATCCCACAACCATCACAGTGGTATTGGTTCTTTGAAACCTATACCAGAAAATAACACAAGTAATCAAACAAAAATGAAAACCATAAAAACCATCAAAGTTTAGCAATTCTACTACTTATTATGGCTTACATCGTCGTCGAAGAACTTGCATTTTGTACAGAAGTACTTCCCCATACAAACCCCACAATTTCTACATTTCTGTTGAACCTGAAAGAAAGGAAGAACAAACATGATCAGTCCCTATAAACTATCCCATCCTGTGCTTAAGAAGGTTATGTTTCATCAAGCTTCAAAACTCACATCTTGTTCTGTATCACATAAAGAGCATATAACCTGAAAAGTAAACAATATGAACGAGTAAGCGAAGCGAAACGAAACCGAGAACAAATACATTTGGAATGAAGTGCAAATTATGCCTTATCCTCTTATCCTTGATAAAGTTTTCACATACTATCACGACATCTTTTCCGGGACCACAAGAAAAAAAATCGGCAATGTAATTGAACAGAAAGGCATAAAGAATGAAACTTACCTTCGCAATCTTGTGCCGAGGTACGTCATGACGATCAAGAGGATCGACTTCCATTGAATTCTGCTCAGACAATAAAAACGATTTATCTTACAATTTCATTTCTCTACATTTCGCTCTAATAAAACTAAACACTCGTGGAAAATTAAAAAGGAAATTGAAAAGCAAACCTTTTTTTCATTGTGGCAATGCCTGCAATCGAAGATTTCATCGCAACAGGGTGCCCTAATCTTGCATCTTCTTCTGTAATGTCTGCACCTATACATTTCAAATTTCCAAGATTTTATCAATCTAATTTAACGATTCTTTAACAAGATATGATTTTTAATAACTGAATAAAATCACAAAAATTACCCGAAATCCCCATATCCTGATTCCATTACAGAATCCTCCTCTATGTTTAGAGATTCAACCAATTCCAATCTCTGTATTCCGAAATTACACTCCAACTCCATTTCTTCAACCTAGAATAACCCAGAAAACCCCACCTTCAAAATCCCTTGAAATTCTTCCAAATGTTTCTCCTCTTCTCGGAATCGACGTTACGGCGAGATCAAGAGAAACCGAATTGGGAGCGATTTTAATTGATCGAATAAGAAAAGGTAATAAAAAATCGGATATTTATACGTGTGTGGCGGGAAACCGCGTTCCACTGAAAATGGTAGTGTATATTTGAATACGGAAACAACCGGCGGCCCGTTGGATTATGTAGGCGGGGGTAAACCCTAGTTGTAGATAGAACTACTTACGTGTTGATGACTAAGCCATGGGTCCTATTTCGCCAAACTGAAAGAAACATAATAATGATTGTTGTCTTGATAGGCAAAATAGACAAGAAGATAGACTCGTACGATTTGTCATGACACTAGTAGCATCTCCAATGTTAGGGGTGAAGGTAATCCTAGGTGGAGGTCCTATTAATACCTTTTTGTTGTGGGTCATTACTATGTGGCTAAAAAAAATGAAAGTTATACTTTCTACCTCAAATTTCATCTCCAATGCCAAGATATTACTACCCTAGAATTTAGAGATAAATTAATTTTGGAATAAAGAATTGATTATGTGTCAAAAGACCTTGGGTCATGGAGAAGGTAAAGATATGACTTTCTCCTTTACCCTTTCTTATGAGATGGCATCCATGTCATGCTTTTACCTTACCTTGACCTTGGCATTGGAGATAAATTCTTGGTTAGAAAAGTGCTAAATCCTAGGTGTCTTGTCTTTTTAAGACCTTCACCCCTAGCATTGGAGATGCTCTAATGGTCCCTATTGCACATGTTTTTTTTACGATTTGTCATGACACTAATGGTCCCTATTGCACATGTTTTTTTTAGGATTATAAAACAGTTACGGATGAGTGGGATCACACTTTGGACGAGTCGTTCAGAAATGTAAGTCACGCTGGCTGTGATCAATAATTCAGTGTCATCGTCAGTAATGTGGAATTCAGTTGTAGTTTCTAACAAGTTTGTCTTGGTGGCAGCCGTCGATGGATGTTAATGAGTTCATGCCATCCGTTACCGTTACCGAATTAGTGCAATGAGCCAGCCGTTAGAAAAATAAACTCCTGTGCCAGCATCTTAGATGACTTATTACCGCAATGAGCATTTGAGAACATGAGGGTGACAAAACTTATCGTCAAAACAGCAATACACTAGTTTTCACTTCAACGGTTCAACCCATAACCAGATATTTTTCTTTTAATCTAAAGTAATCAATTAGGATCTTACACTCTTAGTGATAAAAAATAATCTATTAGAGATTTTGGAATAGGGTTCCGATTAGCTCATTACTGCAGCTTGATGTAAATAAAGACATATCCATCATTGGCATACCCATAAATTTTAGATAGGATGACAAGGTGAATGTTAAGATTTGAGGATATATGAGTTATCACATCAAAATTACAAATAACTATGTATTTAGCTATTTTATCCGGTTAAGAAACTAGTCATCCTTCTAGATAAGTTAGCCGTACATACAGATTGTAACAGTGGCACGACACTTTTCCCATTGGATCATTTCGAATCAAAGGCTTTTTCAAGGCTCATTTCCTTCAATGAAATTGCTGAATTTTTCTTTGCCAAGTTTTGACTTGAAGTTTGGTATTCCAACGATCAGTCACACGGGGTGTATAGGAGGTAAAGCACTCATAAAATGAGAAAGCAAATCAATATCCTTTATTAGCTAGTTTATGAAAATATCTTAGGATGATAAGGCAAAATCGAAACCTTATTTCAGGAAAGAGATGTACATTCACTTTGATTTCAATCAGCAAGTTTGGTAGAATAGGATTAACCCAAGGTCTTAGAAAAATATAGAATAGAGCGAATGTTCAACCTGTAGCTTTAAGAAAGAGACCAAAGTACGCTTTCCTTATTGTATATTCGTTTTCTTTTTGTCACATGGCCGATTGAGAATTCAAATTACCGATAATTTATTGCTATTCATAGATAAAAGAGGAAAACACCTAAGTTTTACCATCGCAAAAACGTGTTAAAAATATAATCGATTTCAAGTAATTGGAAAATACAAAATCTACAGATTTTGAAACCCAAAAAAACGGATAAGAAATCAAACATTTAAATATATGTAAGTCAAATGACGAGGGTACCGAGTATACCACAATTTTATCAACCTATACAGACACAACTTGTGTAATTCCACCGGAACAATAATGGCCAAAGAATTACTTCAACAAGATGTAACTTGGTATATAGTCTGAGTTCGTCACCGAACTAACTACGGGTTTATACCCAAGTAGATGAACGTACAAGTATATTTACTTTGACTATAAAGATAAACAAATATAATGCGTAAGTAAACTGAATCACACAACACACAAGATTTCAAAACTGCTTGGCAGAAAACCCTTGGAACCTAGTCTAGCATTTCAAAATTACCTTTCGATTATTATAATTTCAGAATTCCTCCAAAATGTTTGGAATACTTTTTTATATTCAGTAATTAGGATTTTAATTTCACCAGTTCAAAGAAAGTATTATTTTCACAAATCTCTTGTAAAACCACTTGGCATTGTTTGTTTGCTTAAAAACCCAACAAAACTTATCATTTTATATTCCTCACAAATATGGAAGCTTAATATCAAATCCTCTTTGAAGATTGGCTCAATTTTCAAGACATAATTATTTATTTATACAGTCCTGAAGCTCAGTTGCAAGCTTATGTCCTCAATTTTGGCCTATCAGTTCATGATCTAATCACATTTCAGCTTTGTGGAATATGCTCATTACAAGTAAATACTCCCCAAGTGACGGAGCCAGACAACTCATAACTCCATATCTAAACTCCTTTGACACTTTCAAAGATTCTTCACATTTGTTGAAGATATTTGTGACAAAATGCCAAGATTTCATCTGATGCATTCTCCATCATTTGGTCACTCAGAATATAAGCATCACTCGGAGAGTCGGGCTCAACAGCGATATCATAGGTAGCACGCCTATATGTTTGAATCGGAAATGAGACAACATCAGAACCGCCATTCCCGATAATCTCCATCCTCTTATTTACCACTTTATCTTTTTGTTTCGGGTCGTACCCCGCTAAAAATGCAATATAGTCAGTATGATGAGCAAAAGAGCTTCCATCATGAAGAATGCAAGTATGAATTATTAAATTCACAATATATATTCACCAATCACTTATACATCTATTGCAAAGTGTTTTTGATGGTAACATATGGTTCGGAGTCATTGCAACATGTTTTGCGAAAATCTCGTTAGAGATGTTTCTGCATTGTCCTCTGCAAACTCGGAAGCTGTGAGAAATTGGTTAATCAAGTCTTTCCTGAATTCTTACTATCAAGTCGTTTTAACCCCCTAAATGAGTTTTAAATCAAGTCTTTCTCTGGTTAAATGATAGATCACTCTTTTCTGATTAGAATATTGGGTTCAACCATCAAAAACGGACGTTATATGAAGATTCTACAGTAGTTTTAACAAGGTACATGTTTTTAAAATTTTCTGAAAACGGGATTCATTAAAATTCTTCATATATTCATGCATGGTTTCGTTCATTCGGTCATTCAAATAATATGAAGATTTCTAAATAAATTCTTAACTAAAAGGTACTTATCATGGCAATCAACATCCGCATCAAATATTAAAAAAAATGTTTAGCTTTAAATGAAAATTTATAAGCTACAAAAGTATAGTTCCTACACACTAAAGGAGGCATGACAATCATGTTAGAGGTACTTAATCAGATCCCAAGTCGCACAAAAAAGAAGCACGACAATCTTGTTAGGTCATTGCTCGGTCGAACTCGCGAGTATTCCTATCTCAAGCTTGTTGTTAATATTAGATGTACAAAACTATATCTTGATTTCTAGTATAGTAAAGTCAAGTCTTGGACTAGGATTAGAGTGTGGTAGTTGAGTATCATACATCACTGAATAAACCTCAAAGATTAAAAACTGAAGATCAAACGAAGACATTTGGAGAACTTCATCGACAAAAGATATATGAAGACCGAACCGTCCGATTGACTCACAACATTAGCATTCTATCTTTAATGAGACTGTATCTTATGATTTTAATATTGCAAAGAAGAAGTTTAAAGTCAAGCAAATAAGCACGTAAGTGCGATATTTTTACACCCATATTTATACTAGCTAATACTCGTTATTCCTAATAATATTATTTTAAGCTTTTTGCAGGAATTACAAACAAATCCGATCACCAAAAGAATAAGCGGTTAAACCAACAACTAAATGGAGTTTGCCACAACAATCACCAAATTTGTCTACGGCACCAGACAAAGCAAGTTGGATTAAATAGTGAATGTCCATTTTTATTCCATTATTTCACATCCACGGAAAGCTAAGTTGGACAAAGAATTATGTCAGTGACCAATACCGAGGGGTGTAAGGAGCCAACTTAAAATTCAAAATAGGGGATTTTAATAAAGTGCCACACTTCCAATTTGCAGTTTAAGAAAATGCCACCGTTTTTTTCAAAGTTTATTTAATGGCACACGTTTGACCTTTTCCATCCAAAAAAATTGTTGCCATCAGTTAGTGCATAGGTGGCATTTATCCAGCTTAGTAAAATACATATACACCCTCAAATCTTTCACCAACTCACCAAACCCATTCCTTATTTTGGCAGTTCCCTTCTTTTCTTACACTTCTTGTAGCCTTCACCGTCAGTTCATAGCTCAATCTTCTCAGCTTACAGCAGTATCTCTGCTTAAACATCTCAACTCCATTTACTCCAGCCATCACCCTGTAATCTGGCATACTCAGCTTCACCAGGACCACGGCCAGCTTAACCTCCTTTCTTCATTTCCAGCAATCTCTGCCTGCGAACACATCAGAACTACCACCAAACTGCAGCGGCAACAATACCAGCTGCACCATTTCATCTCATAAACATACATCTCCTCATACCATTTCCAGTGCCAATTCAATTTCATTACCAGCACATCTGTTACTCATCTCACTTGCAATCTCGCCATGTCCAGTTCAACAGCATCATACCCATCCGTAATCCATCACCGATTCCTCCTTGTTCTTGGGTTCACTGCACCTGCAACATCCACCAGTAAAACTCTCCAGCATCAACACTGTCATGTCACCTGTCCTAGCATTCATCTAAGTCACCAAATACCCATGGAACTAACTATGTAGCAACACTTCAGTTCCATGGCAATTCATCACCAACCATCGCAGTCATTTTCTCTTGCTTCATCTCAAGAGCCTACAGCAACTCCCTGCAGCTCCTGTGACATTAACCAAGCACAAACCACCTTGTACACAGGCTCAACTGGTAGAAACTGAGCTTGAAGAGGTGAAGAAAAAACCATTTAGGACTTTTATCGAACACCTAATGTGCCATTCTCATCTTGGTGTAACATTGAAATTTCTAGCGCTTCTAAACTCACCGAAACACCTGCAAATTCAATCCCATGACAGTTCTACCATTTGATAGCCATATATCCCCTGGAAAACCATCTTCAGTTTCATTCAACACCTATCAGAAAAAACGTCACCAAACCCATGGAACCAACATCATACATCTCCATTACCACCAACCAGTTCAGTCTCTGCAACTCCTTCTTCAACCTGCCATCACCTGCAACCATGACCCAAGCCATGACATCACCACCAGTATCAGCCACCAATACTGCTTCATCACGACAACCATCATAATCAAAACAATTTACAGTAAAAAACAATTAGAAACCCTAATTAACATACGAAACTGGAAAAAAAAATGAAAATCAAGCTAAACCCTGTTCTTAAAACAACCTGAATTCTATGAATTAAACATAATTTTGACGAACCCTAAAATTATTTCCCAAAACTTTAAGAAAGAATTTTGACAAATCCTATATGTAGGTTTCACAAAACTGATTTTGATACCATCTCATCACTGTTCTTGCTTCATTACAAAATTCTAACCAATTCTCGATTTGATTCAAACCCACAATCATCACAGCATCCATCAGATCAATATCTTGATCTCTATCGGCAAATCAAACCCAATGTTCAATTTATTCTCAATTATCCACGACTGTAGCTCAGTTCAATTTCATCATTGTACCCTATCAATTCTTCTTCATCTTCCATTTCTAGAGATCGACAACAACATCAACTCCAAATGTTCATCTGAATCACCAAGAACACCTCCAATTTTAAAACAAATCCTCAATTTGAACCTTCACAATCTCAACAGATCTAATTCTCAGACACATCTTCATTTTTTACTCGATTTCATCTCTCAATTTCTCTGTTTTTTTCTCGACCTAGTTCTCGGCAATAATAGCAGCAGCTGCTGCTTTTCTCCTCTCTCAGATTCTTTGTTCTGCTTTCTCCTAATTAGCGATTCACAAGTCTTTAAGGATTGTGAAGGGTAAATAGGGAATGATAACATATTTTCTTGACTTGTTCAACGCATATAGACCGGTTTGGTAGGCCCTGACGGAATATTTAACGGTTGTGACATTTAATTAACTCTGAAAAAAAACGGTGGCATTTTCTTGAATCGGGATTTGCAAGTGTGGCAATTTGTTAAAATTCCCTTCAAAATATAGTGCACCTACTAGTAGCATATTTGAGTAGTTTTGGATAAAAGGAGTTCATATTACCTAGTTCTACAACAAGGAAATGTTGCCCTTCTTTTACATCTCGACCCAGGAGATTCAATCTCAAATTGAAATAAAATTTCCTATATTCTCTTCCAACAGTAGCAGCATACCATGAGAGATTCACACCACGGTTACGATTCTTGGTACTAAAGAAGCACTAAATGGATGGCGGTAGGGGGTTATGTATTCTAAGGTTGGTGTTGGATTATAGTGGTTATATAGAGAAATCACTCGGACATGAATGAAGATGGGTTTTATAAGGAGTTCGAGTTCTCCTCCCGGAATCTGAACTTGAAGGTGTTGTTCGATTCAATATATGGACTCAAGATGGCTGAAATGGTGATGATTGTGTTCGATATGGATTTGCTGGTGGCATGCATTGATTTATGGGAATAAATTGCACGCCTGAAAATGAGTTATATCTTGGTGATTCATGGATATGATTAAAATTGGGTTTAATGGGTACTGATTTGCTTCGATTTTAAGCTCAAGTTGGTGGAATTTCGGGTGTTTCGGGGAGTCACAAATTAACTTATTTGAATGGGTTCATGGTTGCGAACTGAAGTCGATGGAGCAAAGTAGGTTTTTGTCAGTGGAGGTGTTGCCTAGACGGAAAGACGATTGGGAGAGGTGTTGTTGGATTTGTGGTCCTGGTTGTTTTAGTGGCTGAGATACTCTTGACAGTGATGTGTTCTCAAAATAATTTTAGAGTAACGGTGTTGTAATTTGGGAGATGGATAATTAATTAGATTGTGGTTGGATAGTGGATTATCCACGGATTGAACGTTGAGAAGATGGTTGAGCTCAGTGCAATTGGTGGCCATGCTTGAAGAATTGAGAGTCGAGAGAGAACAAATTTGTTATATACATGCCCATACAACATGGTTTAATGGCAGGAATCAGTTGGGTTTTGTTAGTTGAGTTGTTGAATCGGTAGAAGAAGGTGATGTGGCTGGAATCTAAAAGGTCAGAGAGAAAGGCATTGGTGGTGTTGTAGATTAAATAGGCAGTGGGAAGAGCAGGTGATATGGTCAGATTAAGGTCAGGTAATAGAGCTGGTGTCCAGGTCAGTTTAGGAAGGAGTTGAATTTGGATGTCGATAGATGGGTTTGAATTTGGATAATCGGTGGTTGGACTGGGCCTAGGCAATTCTGCTAAGTTTTAGTCATACTACTCGCAGCAACTACATATATCAACGGAACATCTATATTACAAAACAACATAGGTTTTTGAGTTTTGGACGGACGTATAACATATTAAGAGATAAACGTTGTATCCGACTATTCCAGTCTCATCCCAGCGAAAGACATCCGACGGTCGTCGTTTCTGTAACCTCTCTTATAATGAATCAAAATTTATTAATCTTTAATTATTTCATAAACTCTTAACTCAAGATATTCAAAGAAACATTAAATAAGATCATAATATATCATACATGCATTAATTGGATTTAGTGGTGGCATGATGAATCTAATGGAAAATCAGATTTATTTGTTTATTTCTATTCATAACTCATAAGTGAGACATGCATACACACTATTATTTAAATGATTTTGTGTTCGTTTTTGGATAATGTATATGAATAATTTTACAATGTATTTATAGACATTATTTTCGCTTGAAAAAATAGAAAACTATCTTGCAAAGGAACATGATTTAAAGTCCATAAAAAAAGAAAAATTACACCAATCGGATATCATATTAAAGCAGTGTCGTTACGGCACGAGCTATCTCTAGATATTTATTAGAACTCTTTGTTAACCTCATGCAGTGCCGTTACGGCACGGGTTATTTCTAGTATATAAACAATATAAAAAATGAGGAGGGGCGCGGCTACAGAGTCGAACAGAGAAAAACAAGGGTTTGCAATTTTGTTGTTCTCTTCTTCCATGTCTTGCTAGTTTTCCATGTTAGGGCAACAAATAAATTTGTAGATGTTATTTCATTTTGTGTTCTAAAACAAAGTCAAGTTTTAGTGTTTAATAATATTTGAGTGTCCCAATGGATGGTTTTGATTTATAACCCTTTCATGATTTATGCCACGTATAATCCATATCTCGATACTAAACAAATCCATTCTACAAACCTGATTAATCATTTGTTATGATAATTCTTTGACTATCTATGACATGTATATTTAGTGCTTCAGATATCTACTTTCAGGTCGAGACCAAACATATCTTACGAAAATTATTGTTGAGCCTTTTATTGATAAATTTTCCGTATATATTGATAAATCTTACGAAAATATGAGAGTTTTGTGATAGGATACATATGAATTCAACTCTACAATGGAATTCCAGAGTCCCTAACATGTCTGTCACCTTTGATATTTCTTTCGTCCACATTAATTTGATTCATTTAGATTAGGTCATCCTACACATTTATTTTATTTGATTAGAAAATTTCTAGTATTGATTAGTGGCATTTGCACACTTCTCGCGGAAACGAACCGTATTTGCCATTGTATACACCATCGACACTGTGAACTTGCGGTAAAACAAAGTCGGTTTTCCAACGTATCAAGTTTTTGGCGCCGCTGCCGGGGAGTGGTAGCGAAACATTATTATTGATATCATTGGTTTTCTAGTCGTAGTTTAGGGTTTTTTTTCGTTGTTGGTTTGTTTTTAGTTTTTCTTTTTAGTTCCTTTTCATAGTTTTCGTTTAGAATTTTCTTTTCAGGTACTCTTGTTGCGGAGATGATGTTTTACCGAGAGGATGAATCCAGTCCTTTCAGAGAATACATGTATGGACCACAATATCAGGAGATTCGGGAACAAAATCGTCTCGGGTATGGAAATCCTTACAGCATTACTTCGAAACTAATGATTTTTCACATGAGTGTCAAAGTTACCATCGTGATGATTTTTCACATGCTGAGATTTTCAACCAGAATATAGCTAGTTTGGAAAGAAGATTAGAGATGCTAGAAAACCATAGGTCATATGAAAATAATAATCTGGCTTATAGTAAATCATGTTCTGCAAAATATTTCGATTATTCACATATGTACCAAACCCAATACCATGGGGGTAATTATTTACATGAGGTAGGTGAACAATCTTTGAATCGGCAGAACAATGAGGTTTCAAACTATAAAAATTTGAGCTTGGACAATATCTTAAGATTGTAAACTCATAATACATTACAAATTAGTCAAGAAACTTTTCAACTTCAATAGACCACTCAAAAAGCTTTAGAAAACATTGAATAAAAAGTAGGTCAAATGACTAGACAGTTGGAGAATGAACAAAGTTGGTTCCCAAACCAGTCTCAGTGTCAATCTAATTGTACTTCAGAATATATTGATTATTATTCCGAGGAAGAAACTGATGATCATCAACTTGTAGAAGTTTTGAGTGGAAGTGAGGATACCCAAGATTCCTAAAATCCAAAAATTTATGATGTAGAAGAACCTGCATATGTTGAGGATGCTACTATTATGTGTCATGAATCAAAAGTGATGGATGTTCATAACGAGGAACCTTCTAATCATTTGAATTATGAGATTTATACAGGTCGCGTAGTTGAAAATGATAACGATATGGTGATTCATAATATTATTGCTGCACTATGCCCAATTTTTGTTGATTCATCTAGTGATTTTCTGAGTGCTTTTGTGAATATTGAACAGATTGATATTGGTAAGGAAATTTGTACCGACGAACTCGAACCTTTATCTGTTTGCATATCTCATTTTGCTGACTCTGATGACCCGAAGTTGATTGATATTATCAATGCATTGTGTCCTCATATGGTTAATAAGGGTAACTCAAAAATGGAAGTTATTTCTGTCGGAGCACTTGTCGATCGAACTCGAAAGTGTTGCTATCTCAAGCTTGTTTGTCAAGTTTAGTTGATCAAAACTATAGTCTTGATTTCAAGTCAACTTATAGGAGTTTCGGACTAGGATAGATTTTGTACTTGAGCTTTAGACTTCACCGCGCTTACAATTGAAGACGAAGATCTACTGAAGAACTAGGGGAACTTCATCAACAAAAGGTATGTGGATACTAAAAATTATCTATCACTCAGAAGTCTATTATATTATATTCTATCTCTTATTGAGACAAATGTCGTATAGCGTTATAGACTTTCATATCGTACACATTTGTTATTTCGAGATGAGTATAACTCGCTTATCTATTTCTCGAAATATGTATTGGTAGCTTTTTGCTTTAGCTACATTCATCATTATTCTTGACGAGTTTAGTTGGAAACAATTTATTTGTTGGAAACTAAATAATAAGTCAAAAGATGATCATGTGGAAATTTCCTAAAAACATCTTACATGATTTTTGTGAAACAATCATTTGATGTCGACTTGGAAAGTTTCGTATTGATCATTCGATCACTTGAAAATTGCTTATAAGCTAACAGTTTGTGTGAGACATCCATTGTCGTCTTCTAAGAATGTTTCAATGATTGAAATGGGAGTTTAGAACCAAAACCCATGTGTAGAAAACATCACAATATGCGTACTTAGTGTACAAACTGTGTCGGTATGATTCAGATCCGGAAACCAAGTTTACATACCAGTATGCGAATGGTTTTAACTGTTAAAGTCCGGGAACCAATTTGCATAACAGTATGCGAATAGTTCTACCTGAGGTAGGTCCGGGACGACAGTTTGCGTACCCATTTGTAAACTGTTGGACAAGGCCAAAGTCCGGAACTAAAGTTTGCGTACCCATTTGCAAACTTAGGGGTCATAGTTCTAAAATCGGTTTAGTATGTTTACATAGTAATGAACAAATATATTTATGAAATAAGGAATACAATCTTTGCAAACCGTGGCTTAATGTTCATGAACTGATTCTTATACTTTGTACATTATGAATCATTCTGATTTTGCTTCAATTGGATGATATATACTTCTATGTGATTGTCAACAATTGAACAACTCTATGAAACACAATTAGATTAATTGGATTATCTTTCATGAGTGATTGATCAGCATAGTTGATTTAGATATATTAGATGAATGTGGTTAAGATAAAAGTGTTCATATGGCTAACTTCGGTTAAATATTATTGAGTCAACTCAATATACACGTCTAGGTAAGGTAACTCATATCTAAATTAAAGTATATTTCATTTGTGTGTGGCAAACTAAGACCATCTAATAGTGGAGAGATATTGTTTTGGTTTCAAGCAGACTTAGCTTGTATCTTAAATTATATTTTCATCTAATGGTGAATATGGAATGCTTTGTTTCTAAGCTAACTTAGCAAACCCCGATCTGAAAGGCTATGTAAAGGAGAAATCTAGCAACTGGGAAACCTAATCCGCACACCTCCTGTGTGATACAAGTTGCGACTAGAGTCAATTCTCCTTTAAGCCGGGAGATATATCAAAGAGCTTTATCTCTATTTCTCAACACAATCAGCAAATCGAACAGATAGTGAAAAAGCGGGGGTCTAACTACACCATCCAATATTTCGCTTAACAATCTGTATGGACTAACTCCGAAATACTTTGCTAGAGAATCAACTAGACAGTCAGACTCAATCTAGATAAAAAGTATCTCAAGGAGTTATTATCTCAATCTCTCGATTTGATCTTTACTCAAGCAAATAGAAACCTGCGAGTCTTTATCAAAGAGAGATAACTTGGACGGACCAAAGACCAATGTCCAAGGATCAATCAATATCAATCAACAACCAAAGGTTAGATTTCCAATTGATTATCACGAACGCACAACCTGTATTATTTCAATTATATAAAATATAATGCGGAAAAGAAATAACACAGACACCAGAAATTTTGTTAACGAGGAAACCGCAAATGCAGAAAAACCCCGGGACCTAGTCCAGATTGAATACACAATGTATTAAGCCGCTACATACACTAGCCTACTCCAAGCTAACTTCGGACTGGACTATAGTTGAACACCTATCAATCTCCCACTGATACAAGGTACAGTTGTACTCTTACGCCTCTGATCCCATCAGGATACTGCGCAATTGATTCCCTTAGCTGATCTCACCCACAACCAAGAGTTGTTGTAACCCAAAATCACAGACTTGATAATAAACAGATCTGTCTCACATAGAAAAGTCTATCAAAGGATAAATCTGTCTCCCACAGATAAACCTTAGGTTTTGTTCCGTCTTAAGATATAAAATCAAGGTGAACAGGAACCAATTGATAATCCGGTTTTATATTCCCGAAGAACAGCCTAGATTAATCAATCACCTCTCTACAATCCTTCCTGACTACACAAGCGGATTGTCGAGGAATCAAAAATAGTGAGACGAAGATCTTTGTGACTTCTTTATCTTTCCTATCAGAGAACTCTCACGATCTCAAGCCAATCAATCGATTGTACTCGTACGATAGAAGATGCAAGATCAAATCACACAACTACGATAAAAGTAGTATCGGTTTGGCTTCACAATCCCAATGAAGTCTTTAAGTCGTTAACCTGATTTTAGAGAAGAAAATCAAAGGTTAATGGAGATCGACTTTAGCGAGCGCACTAGTAGCACATAGACGTGTGGGGATTAGGTTTTCTCAATGCTAGATGTCTCCTTTATATAGCCTTCAAATCAGGGTTTTGCCTTAGGTACAAAGCAATCCTTATTCACCGTTAGATGAAAACCTGATTTAGATTCAAGCTAATATTTCCCAGCCGTTAGATCGAAAACTTAGCTTGTCACACACACTTGGGTAAACGTTTACTGGGTTCGTGAAAACCATGCCCAAATGTGTACGTTCATTTTGGTTCAACATAGTAACCCAAAAGGTCAACCATATGAGCATTTCATATTAACCTTGTTCTTCTTCACCATAACTAGTTCAATTGACTCAAATGAACTAGTTAGAGAGTTGTTCAATTTCTATGAGATCTTATGTAGCTACACAAGACACAATTGAAACAAAGATTATTCGATTCGATTGAATCGGCTCATGAACATTATAGCCACGGTTTGCATAAAGCATTCCTTAGTAATTTAATGTTTCTTGTTCAGAGCACATCTTTAGATCATAACCTCTTAAGTTCACAAACAAGTTCGCGGACTTAAGTTAATCGGTTGAGTTTTCCAAACTCAGCAGAAATTATCGGTTCGAGAACTTCTGCCAGTTCGCGGACTAAGCACACAAACGAGTTTCGGAAATTCAGCAGAAATTCTCGGTCGAGAACTTCCGACAGTTCGCGGACTGAGTCTGAGGACTGGGTTCGCGGACTTGGAAAGACAATTCCACAATCCTCCCGATTTATCTTGATCAACAAAGTTCGAAAACTTCGATTCAAGGAATACATGGTTATGTAATCTATACTCTCATTTCAGTCATTGACACATTCTCAGAGGACGCTATGTAGCCGTTATTCACAGAACGATTCACGTCAGAGAAATTCTCAAAGTGATTGAAACTTTCATGACTTTCGTCAATAGGTGAAGATAAACCTGATTGAAGTGAAACGCTTTACTAACACACGATTTCGAGATAAAAGATAAGCAATGAATGCTCAGCTCGAAATATCAAGTGTGTATGATCTAGTCTATATAGCATACGACTTTTGTCTCATAAGAAGTAAGAGATAGAATAGATAGACTTTTGAGTGATAGATAAGTTCAAGTCTCCACATACCTTTTTGTTGATGAAGTTCCACGGTTCCTTGTGTAGATCTTCGTCGTTGTATGATGAATCTCCATGAAGTCCTTGAGATTAACTACACTTTTCATATCCTAGTCCGAGACTTAGCTATGTAGGCTAGAAATCAAGACTCATAGTTTTGATCACTAACATTGACAAACATGCTTGAGATAGCAACGCATGCGAGGTTGACCGAGCTATGCTCTAACAGATAGAAATACGTGAGCCTGATTGATATGAGAAATAACTTGGATGGTACCAAAGACCAATGCCCAAGTGTCAATCAAGTTATATCCAACAAACAAGGTCGGATTTATCAACTGGTTGAACTAGGCACAACATGTGATATTTCAGTTATATAAAAAAAAAATATAATACGGAAGAGAAATAACACAGACACCAGAAATGTTTTTTACGAGGAAACCGCGAATGCAGAGAAACCCCGGGACCTAGTCCAGATTGAACACCATGTTGTATTAAGCCGCTACAGACACTAGACATACTACAAGTTAACTTCGGACTAGAATGTAGTTGAGCCCTAACCAAGTCTCACACCGATTAAGGTACAGTCGCATTCCTTACATCTCTGGAACCACGCCGGATTCTGCGCACTTGATTCCCTTAAATGATCTTACCCACAACTAAGACTTACTACGACCCAAAGTCGACAGATATGCTTATTCTGTATTCAGCTTTTGTCTCGTATTTTGATAAATCAAGGTGAACAGGAACCAATTGATAATCCGGTCTTACACTCCCGAAGAGCAGCCTAAAAATATCAATCAGCTCACAATAACCCAACTGATTAACAGAAAAAGTTATTGCAGAATCACAAGAGCCTGAGACGAAGACTGTTGTGATTACTTTTTAAATCATACCTAGCTGAGATAAGTCTTGAGAAAATCTTAGAGAAGATAGTACTCAACACGATAAAACAAGTAAGGTCAAAATACGCAACTACAGAGAAAATTATTGGATCTGGCTTCACGAATCCCAAATGAAGTCTTCAAGTCGTTAACCTAATATGGTTTTGGAAAAACCTAGGTTAAGGAGAATCGACTCTAGTACCCAACTAGGAACACACATAAGTGTGGGGATTAGATTTTCTAGTTGCTAGAGTTCTCCCTTATATAACCTTTCAAATCATGGTTGCTTACAATCAAAGCTTATATAGCTTAGTAACAAAGCATTCAATATTCACCGTTAGATGAACTCCTGATTTAAGATTCAAGCTAAGTCTGCTTAAAAATAAAGCAATCAATATCCATAGTTAGATGGTCTTAGCTTGTTACACACAAATAAAATACACCTTCACTTAGATATGGGTAACCATACCTAAACGTGTATATTGAGTTGGCTCAATAACAGTTAACCGAAGTTATCCATATGAACACGTTTGACTTAACCGCAGTCATATAACACTTCTGGATCAAATATGATGACCAATGAATCATGAAAGATAATCAAATGAATCTAATTATGTTTCAAATAGAGTTGTTCAATTGTTCACTATCTCATAGAAATATATATGAACAAATTGAAACAATATCAGATTGGTTTGTAATTGTACAAAGTACTTATTCAAGAATCAATTCATGAATACTAATCCACGGTTTACAAAGATTGCATTCCTTAATTCATAAATGGTTTAGTTCATGAGTATGAGGATCATACTTAACCGATTTTAGAACTTAACCACTATGTTTGCAAACCAGGTATGCAAACAACTGCTCCGGACCTTGGCCTTGTCCAGCCGTTCGCAAACCAGGTACGCAAACAAGGTTCCCGAACCTTTACAGGTAAAACCGTTCGCATACTAGGTACGCAAACAAGGTTCCCGGACCTAAATTATAACAATACAGTTCGCATACTAGGTATGCATACCGTGTTGTATCCAAACATGGTTAATTGTTTTAAACTCCCATTTCAATCATTGAAACATCCTTGGAAGACGACAATGGTTTTCTCACACATACCATTAGCTTCAAGTACTTTTCAAGTGATCGAATGATCAATACGAAACTTTCCAAGTCGACATCAAATGATTGTCTCACACAAATCATATAAGATGTTTCAAGGCAATTTTCACATGATCATCTTTTGACTTAATATTTAGTTTCCAACAAATAAATTGTCTCCAAATAAACTCGTCAAGAATAATGATGAAAGTTAAAGCAAAAAACATCCAACACATATTTCGAGAAATAGATACGCGAGATAAACTCATCTCGAAATATCAAATGTGTATAATATAAAAGTCGATATAGCTATACGACTTAGTCTCATTAGAAGATAGAATACAACAGACTTCTGAGTAAGTTTTAGTCTCCACATACCTTTTGTTGATGAAGTTCCTCCAAGCTCCTCAGTAGATCTTCATCTTCAATTGATGAACGACGTGAAGTCTAAAGCTCAACTACACATTCTATTCTAATCCGAGACATAGCTATAAGTAGACTAGAAATCAAGTATATAATGTTAATAAACCAAACTTGAAAAATAAGATTGAGATAGCAATGCTTGCGAGTTCGACCGAGTACTGCTCTAACAATCTCCCCCTTTGTCAATTTTAGTGACAAAACTATCAATACATATGGATTACAAAATAAATAAACTTTGTAGGTTCTCATCCATCATGCTTGATTTCCTTGGCTCTTCAACATTCCTTGAATTCTTCGTTAGTCCAAGTACTTCAGCGATTCTGAACATGTTCAACTCAGCATCATTGTTGTTGAGATCTGTAGCCATAACAATAAGAAAAAAGATGTTCTCAATCATTGTTATACAGTGTCATAGTATTACTATAGATAATCAAAATCCAATTGTATCTCAACTTTGAAATAATACTAGGGTGATATGTATCACTCCCCCTTAGTCAATACTTCCATCTTACAATGAAAACCACTCCCCTTACATAATGATCCGTAAACCACTACCAAATAATTCTCCCCATTTTTGTCAATATAAATTGGCAAAGGTACTAAAAATGAGTGTAGATGGTGGATTTTCGACAAAGGCTAAATTCGCAAACTCATACGAAGCTCTGATTCAGCAATCAGACGTGAGTATCGAGACACGAGTCTCTCATCGAATTCTCAAAGGAGAGTACCTTCTCTCAGAGTACATGTGTATATGTAGTCTCACGACTGGACAACGACATATCTCATGAATACTGAATACTTTCAATGATTATTTCTATATAGTATCACGAGATGGACGGCTCCTAGACAGCTTGCTCTGCTAGTATAGAGCGATAACGTCTTAAGGAACAAACAATGAGTTTACCCTGACTATATAAAGGATATGACTTACCGACAAGCTCGTATCAGGATAACTAATGCTCCTAGACAGCTTGCTCTGCTAGTATAGAGCCATAAAGTTAATTATTCCTAATTACGATCACTCCTGTTCCATGGTCGAATTCACGACTGGTCCCATGGAATGGCAATAACAATTGTTCTGATTCTATGATTGAATCCACAGCTTGATCTCATATAATAGCAATAACTATATTATCTCATTACTCCGATTTCATGATCGATCCACAACTGGTCTCATAAATGGTAATAGATAAATCTTAATTACTCTGATTCTATGGTCGAATCTACAATCCCATGGAATGGTAATGCTCACTTTATTATTCTGAATTCGTAGTCGAATCCTCAGCTGATCCTATGAATTAATAATAAACATCTTATTGCTCAGTTTTGTGAATTATTCTCCACCGAATTCCACAATTAGTAATAAATAATCAACAACCGGGCGTCTGATCTACCTCTAAGTAAGCCCCGATTCAAATGGTGAAGGTGTATTCAACGACGATACACTAACAGTCACCACACGAACGAGTATTTCAAAATTACAACGAAACGATGAGCCTATGCAAAATAGAGAAGAAAATAATAAATAAATAAAAATATTGACCAAGGTGCTGGGAGCACGGACACACGACCGACCGACCGTGTCGTGGTCAATCCCATGCCAGTTTTATATTTTTAATGCATTTTTATATTTTCCATGATTTGATGAAAATTCTCTCATTTTATCAAATCTCCTTCGTCTCGAGGAAACTCCTCGGTTTCATGGTACTTCCATAAATCCATAAAAAATAACATAAAATTAAGAAAAGGAGTGTGGGGCGTGGCCATTGGCCAACCGGCCATGCCTTGGTCCCAACCGGCCCCACACCTCATGATTTCTTATTATTTTATTATTATTATTATTTCTCTAATTTCATGAAAAAACTCCTTGATTTCATGGTATTTTGCACAAATCATCAAATAATAATAAAATAAAATAAATTATGAAAACTTGTGGGACCGGGCCTTGGCCGGCCGGCCATGCCCTAGACGATCCCACACGCCCCTTTGTTTTATTATTTTATTATTAGTTTTCCTTGAATTCATCAAATTCCTTGATTTCATGGTATTTCTCTCAAATTAGGAAAAATTCCCTCAAATCATCAAAAATACCTAAAAAATATTAAAAAATTATGAAAACTTGAGGGACCGGGACCAAGACGGCCGACCATGCCTTCCACGGTCCCACACGCCCTTGTTTTATTATTTTAATATTTTTTGCTTCCCTGAACTCATGAAAACTCCTTCAATTCATGGAAACTCCCTAAATTCATCAAATTTCTCAAAATTCATGAATTTTTCATAAAATCATCAAAATATTATAAAATTAAGGAAACGGCACCACGGGACCGTGGACACGACCGGCCGACCATGCCTTGACCACGGAGGTTCCACGTCTCCTCATTCCTTATTTTATAATTATTTTTCATCATCTCATGGTGTTTTCCTCAGTTTTGTCGAAACCCTAATGTTGGCATATTTTCTCGAATGGATGCTCAATTGATCGCCAGAAAATATCAAAATTCTCAGGACTGAGATGTGGACGCCTTGGGGACATGAGTACGCTATCTTGACCAACAAAGATTGGCTCTTTGTCTCACGGAAGCCGGTCCCATCAATTTTCACAATTTTGACCTAATTTGCACAATTGCTCGTATTAGGTACAAAACTCTTCCAAGTACTTTGGAATTTCATGAAGTGATCGCCAGGCGGTCACGTGACAACCCAGGGCCGGTTTCATGACTCCATGGTCGGTCCCTCGCCTCGTCATAATTAATTATGTTTTCTCACCTAAGGCTCAGAGCATTTTTGAATAAATGATTAAGCCAGCATTTAATCATTCTTCACCAACAAATCGTCAACTCTTCAGGAGTTCTTCGTATTTGCTCACGTGAGCATATGGACACTACATGGTTGATCCACGGTCCCATGTAGTCGCTCCTCCTTCGTCCCATGGTTAAATTCTGACGAACCATGAATTGATCATCAATTGATCAAATTAGGGTTTCTGAATCCAAGGATCATCATTCCAGATTCCAACCTTAATAATTTTACGACGACCTCATGGTCATTAATTTTATTAATTATGCTCGGTTCAACGACCAGTATTCTAATTAATATTTTTGGTACGCTGCCAATAATCCATCAGATGAGCAACACATGCTCAGACGATCAAATATTCAACAATTCATCACATGAGCAACACTTGCTCAGATGATAAATATTTGCTCAAACCAAGGAATATTGGTTCAACAATCAATATTCAACGATCCATCGAATGAGCAATACTTGCTCACTTCATCGTAAGAACTATACCTCTGTCTCATGACATGTTCAATTCATGAGTTTCAGAACATCATGTTCAACTCAAACTACATGGACTCATCGTCCCATCAAACCACGAAGTCATCAATTGACTAACAAACCACGAGACGTCAATCGTGTCACTTGGGGGGATATCACTTAGGGTTTTGGTCTGGCGGTCTACGGCACGTGTGTTCAAAACACGATGGAATGTGAGCAAGTCGTGCAATCAGTTGAAGGAATTCACGAGGTAGTGGGTGGAAAATCGACCAAGTCTCCACACGTTGAGCAACTGGTTTCAAACACGATCTCCACTTCCCCACTCCTTGATTCCATCAACTGTCACACTTCATGGAATCATGGTGTCTAAAATTCCAGCAATATAAATAAGTCTCTGAATCATGATTGAATCATCAGCATCAACATATCAAATCTCACGTCTCATCGACAACACGAGATCATCAACTCATCAATTGAGCAACTCTCAATTGAGCAATTTCAATCATTCAGAGCTTATCATATTCAGAATTCACACCACACAATCTTTGATTACCATTGATTCCACACATTTCCAGCTTCCCTCCTACAGATCAACCCATCCTCTCTTGTGACCGAATTTACTCTGGAACGGTCATTGTCTTGATTTAGGACGGAGTACTACAGATTGATCTCTCGAATCTAAAGCACCCCCTTTGCAGCGGTGCATCTGTGTGAGGTTTAACATTTCGCTCGGTTCGAGGAGTCTCCTCCGTACGGTCGTCTCCTCAATTCCTTAAAAACCAGCAAATCGTTTTTCCCCATCTACAGATTGGCGACCACAGTGGGAGATTAATCTCTCGGTTGCAATCTAACAATCTCACAAGATGGTTGGTCTTAGGACTAATTCAACTAATTCAGATCAGAATATTTCAAACGGCAACATTCCTCATGTTACACCTGGCGGCATGGAAGGCAGAGGGATCCCGACTTTGGCAGAGTTGGCTCAAATCCTAGAGGTCCATACCAGGAACATGGACCTGATGAAGGAGACGATAAACCACATCCTCGACTTTCTCATCAGATTAACATCCGAGTTAGGCGGTATCTCCGCTCCAGAAGCTCAACACCGGGGACTGAAGCGTCATCTGACCCTCAAATCAACAGCTTCACCACATACGAGAAGCCGGTGGAACAAGAGGTCACACATTTGTTGAAAATCTATGTGAACTCCTGCACTTCTCCAGGGATCAGCGCACAGACACATTTTCAGCACTCAACCAGATATCATCCAGCGTGCAAATAACGCCACCAACACCATCAGTTGAAGAAGTCTCCCTAGTGCCTGGGCATTCGATCGACAACATCTCTTTTGGAGAAGAAGATCGCATGACGGATGAAGGACACAACCGAGCATTGTATGTCACTGGTTTCATCAAAGGCACCGAATTTAGAAGAGCTCTTGTTGACACCGGTGCTTCCACCAACATTGTCACTATGAAGACTCTCAGGATGGCCAGATTCCCACAAGGTAAAATCGTTCGCTATCCCATCCTAATGACAGGATTTGAAGGAAGTCAAAGCCATACATATGGATATACATACATAGATTTGAGGGTGGGGCCGATTCGATTGAAAGCAAAGTTTCATATGATCGAGCAAGAACCTGACTACCACATAATACTGGGACACCCATGGCTCCATGATAACAAGGTGGTTCCTTCAACATACCATAAATGCATGAAGGCCCTGCTCGACAACAAGATCGTTCGCATTCCGGCTTCATCATCTCCTTATGCTCCCGTCTATGATATTGAGTTCCTTGAATCTCAAAAAGGCGTCCCGGAACCTCCAAGCAGGATTCGCAGTACTCCACTTCCAAGCTGGAAGACTATCGAGAAGGCTGATAACGATCCGTCATCCTCAGCTGCTAAAATGATCAATTCACCTACTACACCGACTAAACGCCATAATGATCAAGTCTCAACTCCAGGGATAAAATTCACGACCGATCGAGACGTAGAAGGGAGAGTCATTTATCTCCGACGGAAAGATTAGCAATTAACCAGGGAGAACGATAAAAAGTCTCCCCACCATGAAGAATCGTGTCAGAGTGAGCGATCACTTGAAGAAGAAGTCCAAGATGCCCCACGACAACTACAGGATGACACCGACTCTACCACTGACGATCTTGAAACAATCAACATTGGGACTGAAGACGATCCAAGGCCAATCCTGATCAGTTCATCGCTATCACCAGAAGAGCGGACCGAGCTGGTAAAATTATTGAAAGAATATCAAGATGTCTTCGCCTGGACGTACGAAGAAATGTCGGGTCTAGATGAAAAAATCGTCACCCATCACCTGCACATCATCCCTGGTTCCAAAGCTGTCAAACAACCGCCCAGACAATTTAGACACGAAGTCGAGGAGCAAATCAAGGTCGAAATTCAGAAACTGTTGGCAGCAGGGTTCATCAAACCTATTCTTCATCCAACGTGGCTAGCAAATGTGGTACCTGTTAAGAATAAAAATGGTCAAATCAGATGTTGTGTCGACTTCAGGAACTTGAATAAATGTTGTCCAAAGGATGATTTTCCTCTACCAAACATTGACATGCTCGTCGATGCAACCAGTGGTCACAGTATGTTCTCATTCATGGACGGCTATAGTGGGTACAACCAGATCAAGATGTATGAACATGACGCCAACAAGACTGCGTTCCGTACTCTCATTGGAATTTTCACTACACTGTGATGCCCTTTGGATTAAAGAATGCTGGTGCCACCTATCAACGAGCCATGACTGCCATATTCCACGACATGATGCACAAGCAAGTAGAAGACTATGTTGATGATGTGGTGGTAAAATCGAAGACTCGAGCATCTCATTTCGAAGTTCTAAGGCAGGTGTTTGAAAGGTGCAGAGAATACAAATTAAAATGAATCCTTTAAAGTGCGCATTCTGAGTTTCTTCCGGAAAATTCTTAGGATTCCTGGTCACGGCTGAAGGGATCAAAGTCGACCCAGACAAGGCAAAAGCTATTACCACCATGCCTTATCCACGTACCGTGAAAGAACTACATAGCTTTATGGGAAAGGTAAATTATATTCGACGCTTCATTCCTGAATTAGCTCAACTCATTGCTTCGTTCACACCTCTGCTGAAGAAAGAAGAAAGCTTCACCTGGACAGCTGTTCAACAAGAAGATTTCCATAAAATACAACAGATATTATTGTCACAGGCCGTCATGAGGTCTCCAGTGCAAGGAAGAGCTCTGATTCTTTACACAACCTCCAGTGACGTTTCCATCGGCGCATTCCTCACTCAGGAAGACGACGAAGGCGTCGAACGACCGATTTACTACTTCAGCCACACAATGAGATATTCTCAACTCCGATATCCAAAGGCCGAAAGGGCATGCCTGGCATTGGTACATGCAATCCAAAAGTTCAGACATTACTTACTATCTAACAGGGTCGTACTCATCTCCAAAGTTGATCCCATAAAATTCTTTCTATCAAAGCCAGCCTTGATAGGGAGACCAGCGAAGTGGCTACTCCAGATGTCAGAATTTGACATAGCTTTCACGCCACCTAAATCCATCAAAGGTCAAGTAGTAGCAGACTTGCTCGCTGCTTTTCCAGGGGAAGACACAACAACACTACATGAAGAAGTGCCCGGCGAATTCCCAGACATCTTGGTCATCAAGGAAGAAACATGGCTTCTATACTTTGATGGGTATGCCACCCCTAGTAGTGACACCGGAGTAGCGGGCGTAGTGCTGGTGTCTCCATCCGGTGAAGTTTTCTCACATTCGTTCAAGTTGGATTTCCACTGCACCAACAACTCAGCGGAATATGAAGCCTTCCTATTAGGATTATCTTTGGCCAAGCAAGCAGGATCAACACACCTCGAGATAAGGGGAGATTCAAAATTATTGGTCAACCAGATGAATGGAACATATTCTCTCAAAGAAATCACACTTGCTCCATTCAGAACCGAAGCTCAGCGACTGTTGACCTATTTTGCTAACGCAACGATAGTCCATACTGGACGGACTAACAATAGGCATGTTGATTGCCTAGCAACTCTCGCCTCCAAGATGCAATTCGAAGGAGCACATAAAACAATCACTGTACGGAGGAGTACAGTATCTTCCACTTGGCTTACTCAGATCGAAGACATTCCAGCGAACGATTGGCGAGCACCCATCATTCATGAATTGAGCAGCTCTATTTCAGAAGGCCAAGTCAGCCTCAAGGAACTGAAGAACTACTTCTTGCTTCATGGAGGGCTGTACTATCAAAACCCTGATGGATCTCTATTATGATGTCTTGGGAGCGATGAAGCGGAAGAACAGCTCAAGCGCATACATGAGGAAGTCTGTGGGAAAACGTTAGTGGTAACACTTTACAGAAAGCTTCAAAGAATGGGGTACTACTGGCCATCCATGGAGACTCAGTCAAGAGCTTTACAAGGATCTTGTCCTGATTTACAAACACCTCCTCATCACTTGGAGGTTTTGACGGTCCACCACACTGGGACTGGAGGGAACCTTACATAAAATACCTCCGGGACAACGAACTACCACTGGAAAAGAAGCAAGCAGTCAAACTCATTCAAAAATCTAAGAGATTTGTCTATCTCGATGGGATCTTATACCGCAAAAGCTTTGGTGGAAATTTACTGAGATGCTTAGCCGAACATGAAATCCCTACAATCCTGAAGGAAGTACATGATGGAGAACATCAATGAAAGAGGAAACAATTTCTTCAAAGAACACATAATATGCAGATTCGGAGTTCCTAAGCATATCATCACAGATAACGGAACTCCTTTTTCCAATTAAGATGTTGATAAGATGCTCAATAAATATGGGATCAAACAAATCTTCTCCACGCCTTACTATCCACAAGGAAATGGTCAAGCAGAAAGTACCAACAAGGCTTTGGTCAGGATTATCAGTCGTACGATTCATGACAATCCTCGATCATGGCATGAGCAATTACCCATGTCTCTATGGGCTTACAGAACTGCACTAAGGAGCTCGATCGGTACTTCGCCATATTCCCTTGTCTATGGAGCCGACGCCATACTTCCAGCAGAAATCAAAGTTCCTTCAGCCAGGATTGCAGCATCCAGTGGTGTAGAATGGGATGAGGCCGGAATCTCCAGATCAAGAATCGTTGAACTAGATATGCTGGAATCAAGGAGAACCAAGGTGGAAAAATATGTGGAAGCCTACAAACAGAGGATCTCCAGAGCCTACAACAAAATGGTAAGACCTCGAACATTTCAAGTAGGAGATTTGGTATTAAAGACGGTAAAGCACATTCAACAATACATGTCCGCTCCTAAGTTCTCTCCTAAATGGGAAGGGCCATATGTTGTTATCAAAGCAGTGTCTAGCGGATACTATAAAATTTTAGCAATCAATGGAGGAAAGGAAGGAAACATCATCAATAGCAAATGGCTCAAAGCTTATTATGCCTTATCCATGAAACAAACTACCTCTTCATCATTTCAAGCATTTTCAAAAATGTAATTTCATTCCTCCAAAGAGCATGTGAATGCTCCTTTGTTCATTAAACATTTCATAAATCAGCAAAATTTGTTCATACCATGATCAACTGTTTCACCTAACTAGAAACTCAGATTTACTCAAAAAAAAACAACAACCACAAATGCTCACTCAGAGCAAACCATCCAGCAACAGATAATCCCTATAAGAAGCCTCGTCAAGCTTCTTCTGAAAAATCTTGGTCTTTGCCTTCAAGTCTTCGACCGCTTTCTCAACCCTTGATGACTCCAGATCCAGTATCCTCTCTTCATCCAGTAAAGCTTCATTCATGGAAATTGCATCAGCAGCCTCTGCCGCCTTATGAACCTTGATTATCTCAAGACGACGACGGAGCCAGCTTACATTGAATCACAATATCTCACAATTCGAGATCATTTCATCCCATTGGTGCAGTTCATGGTTTTTGATGTCTCGCAAGTGCATCTGGTTCATTTCCTCGATGATCGGAAATAGCCCCGCTACCGTGGTTAAAAGGGTTGGAAGAAAACCTTTCCACACTTCTGTGGTAGCAATGTGACCATACTTCTTCCAGATCTTGGTGTACAGAGACGCATGACATTTGGGAACCACGAATCCGCCGACCATTTTATTTTCTGGGAAGGTATTAATCGATGGGGCTTCGAATAAAAGTCCAGCGGTTGGGTATTCACGAGCATGGACACCGAATCCGGTCTCCACGGATCCTACAGAATCTTCACATGCCTGGTTACTACTTTCCTCAACCTCAACCACGGTCACGGACTTTCCACTCTTTCGTCGTCTAGCATCGACGATGACACAGACATCCGCCTACGATGAAACGAAGGAGTGTTAATCCCGGGACTCAGTACAATCTCAAGAGTCATAGTTTTAGTTACAGATGATCCAGCTTCAGCACGAGCCGATCCATACTGGGCAGGAGCTCTAACAGTCCGCTTGGTCCTTGCATTATGAGGAGTAGCATTCTTCTTACAGTCCTACGACAAATCATTCTCTTATGATCAACAATCTCGATTGAACAAAGACAAGAAAAGGGAAGAAGAAGAAGTGTACAACTTACTGAGATAGACGTTGCTATTTCACGCTTCTACTGAAGATCATCTTGAGAAGAAATGTTATTGCTCGACATGACGGCAAGAGGGTAGGATCAAAACTTCTCTGCACGATGAAACTGACTCAGGATTGGAAGAAATATTTGCGTGGATCATAGATTTGGAGTCTTGAAGATATATATATCAGGCGATAGTCATATGGTCAACTCAGTTACGAGTTTCACTGGAAACCTAGGCTTCAAAGATCGATACAGAAGACGCGGAGGAAAATAACACACTGGGGACTGAACATCACGGGTCAAAGGATAGGCCACGTGGCCTAGTGCACGTCATGAATTCTCGGCCGTGTGTTACTTCTCATGAAAATCTACAAGTCATGATGAATTTGGATATATGGACATTGGTCCATGTCATGGATTAGAAGAAATCGACGTTAACAAAATGTTCATCATTCAGAAGAAAAGTCTAATTGAAGTAAAGTCGTTTAAACAGTCAAAAGAAAGATATCCACTATGAAGACTAAAAAGGGAATGCTCTACCATCTACAAGAATATGGAAGTAAAACTACTCGTCAGACTCATTCGAATTGTCAGCTTCATCGTCACTGTCCTTCTCGGAATCATCTTCTTCAGATTCACTGTCAGGATCATTGGTGAAGTCCGGTGGACGGAAGATAACATCATCATCTGAATCCAAATTATCTTCTGCTGCAGCTTCAGCTTCAATTTTCTTCATCGTCCTCCGATGCTCTCTTTCATATCGATCAGGCTTAATGTAACGCTCGGATGATTCCCATGTGATCTCTCCTTCGGAAGCATCAGCATCGGAATCAGAAGGCACCCCATCCAAGAATTGACGCTTCTCCTCAACCCTCTGTCTCTTACGCCGGGTGCGACCTTTTTCATGTTGACGGGCATCCTCCTTTTTGTCTTCAGTTTTTTTCTTTTCGAGTTCAGCAAAAGAGACTCTTCGCTCACCCAAGGGAACATTAGGCTTCGCCCCTTTCTGGGTAACCCTAGCCTTTGATTTCGATACAGGAGCGTCGGAATCCTCATCAGAAGAGCCAGAGGAAGAAGAGGAATACTAGTAATCGTAATTGTTGTTATTGTTGGTCGACATTTTCTGGAACCGGATGATCAAAGATTACAACTATGTAAAAAAACCAACATCAACAAAAAAATGGTAACTCTTAACTCTTACCTTTTATACTTCCAGTAACAATAGTGATAGTAATTCTAGAGTTAACACCTCAAAATCGTTCGTCTCTTCGAAAACTGCAAAAAACGAACGAAACTTTATTTAGTTTCCGAAACTGATTTTCATGAAATCACGGACACAATTTTCATAATGTGAGCATTCACACAACTGACCTATGAAGTTCATAACCATACAATATTCTATCATAAATATATTGTCTATCTTTGAAGAATCCTCAAAACCCATGTGTTGATTTTTCGGAAGAAAAAAAAACGGCAATTAATGCAACTTGCATACATAAATTCTCAAGGATTTTATCTAACGAAAACAAACTCATGCAAATAAAATATATCATCATATTTTTCACAATATGTGTCATGGCTGCATATACACACACATATATATATATATATAATAAAAAAACTATTTTTCCTTCGTATCGTCATTATTTGTCTATAAAACGAAGGTTTATTTCAAGAAATATTGTGAAAGCTCACATCTCATACATATGATAAAGTTTTGTATTTACATGAAAGCTCATAAGCAAAATTTTATCACTAGACACAAGTTCATCACACATATTTTCCTTCATGTCGTCGTTATTTGTCTTTAAAACGAAGGATTATTCCGATTTCATTAAAATTCGCTTCTTTTATGATGAAACCTTGGTATACATGAAAGCTCATACACTAAGTTTATAGGTTCATATTAAAAAAAAATCTCTCCTAAATCAGGGATTATAGTTAGTTTCAAAACTAACGATCGAACGAACATACGTTTCAAAAACGAGGGTTTTTCATAAAACTCACACAATATACACATGTATATGATTCAACATGAATCATGAATCATGTAAACAACAGCAACATCAAAAAAAAAAAACGCTCACCTGGTCGGCGCCGCCGGAAACTGGCCGGACGGTGGCGGCGCGGTCGGCGGCGATCGGTCCGGCGGAAAACTCCTTCCCTGGCGTGAAGGTGAGAAGTGCTGGTGTGTGTGAGGAAAAAAAAAAAGGATTAATCCCTTTTATATCAATTTTATTTCCAAAACCTAATTTTCTAAGGATTTCCTTATTGGGCCCGACCCGCGAATCCTAACCGACCACGGACTCGTCGTCCAAACCAGCGGTTCAACACCAATTTATGCTCATCAAACGACGCTCCAATCATGACATTGAAGCCTTCATCAAGTCGTGGTTTGCTCATGCTCTCTAAATCCGGTAACGTCTCAACTTACGACTAAGTTCAATTACTGGTATTATTATTTATGGCCGGAAAATCACCATTTAATGCTGACTGAGGAACACAGCTTTCCTCAGTAAGCAGGGGACTTAATGTAGATGGTGGATTTTCGACAAAGGCTAAATTCGTAAACTCATTATACGAAGCTCTGATTCAGCAATCAGACGTGAGTATCGAGACACGGGTCTCTCATCGAATTCTCAACGGAGAGTACCTTCTCTCAGAGTCCATGTGGATATGTAGTTTCACGAATGTACAACGGCATATCTCATGAATACTGAATACTTTCAGTGATTATTTCTATATAGTATCACGAGATGGACGGCTCCTAGACAGCTTGCTCTGCTAGTATAGAGCGATAACGTCTTCAGGAACAAACAATGAGTTTCCCCTGACTATATAAAGGATATGACTTACCGACAAGCTCGTATCAGGATAATTAATGCTCCTAGACAGCTTGCTCAGCTAGTATAGAGCCACAAAGTTAATTATTCCTAATTACAATCGCTCCTATTCCATGGTCGAATCCACGACTGGTCCCATGGAATGACAATAACAATTGTTCTGATTCTATGATCGAATCCACAGCTTGATCTCATAGAATAGCAATAACTATATTATCTCATTACTCCGATTTCATGATCGAATCCACAACTGGTCTCATAAATGGTAATAGATAAATCTTAATTACTCCGATTCTATGGTCGAATCTACGATCCCATGGAATGGTAATGCTCACTTTATTATTCTGAATTCGTAGTCGAATCCTCAGCTGATCCTATGAATTAATAATAAACATCTTATTGCTCAGTTTTGTGAATTATTCTCCACCGAATTCCACAATTAATAATAAATAATCAACAACCGGGCGTCTGAGCTACTTCTAAGTAAGCCCCGATTCAAATGGTGAAGGTGTATTCAACGGCGATACACTAACAGTCACCACACGAACGAGTATTTCAAAAATACAACGAAACGATGAGCCTATGCAAAATAGAGAAGAAAATAATAAATAAATAAAAATATTGACCAAGGTGCTGGGAGCACGGACACACGACCGACCGACCGTGTCGTGGTCAATCCCACGCCAGTTTTATATTTTTAATGCATTTTTATTATTTTCCATGATTTGATGAAAATTCTCTCATTTTATCAAATCTCCTTCGTCTCGAGGAAACTCCTCGGTTTCATGGTACTTCCATAAATCCATAAAAAATAATATAAAATTAAGAAAAGGAGTGTGGGGCGTGACCATTGGCCAACCGGCCATGCCTTGGTCCCAACGGGCCCCACACCTCACGATTTCTTATTATTTTATTATTATTATTATTATTTCTCTAATCTCATGAAAAAACTCCTTGATTTCATGGTATTTTGCACAAATCATCAAATAATAATAAAATAAAATAAATTATGAAAACTTGTGGGACCGGGCCTTGGCCGGCCGGCCATGCCATAGACGGTCCCACACGCCCCATTGTTTTATTATTCTATTATTAGTTTTCCTTGAGTTCATCAAATTCCTTGATTTCATGGTATTTCTCTCAAATTTGGAAAAATTCCCTCAAATCATCAAAAATACCTATAAAATATTAAAAAATTATGAAAACTTGTGGGACCGGGCCCAAGCCGGCCGGCCATGCCTTACACGGTCCCACACGCCCTTGTTTTATTATTTTAATATTTTTTGCTTCCCTGAACTCATGAAAACTCCTTCAATTCATGGAAACTCCCTAAATTCATCAAATTTCTCAAAATTCATGAATTTTTCATAAAATCATCAAAATATTATAAAATTAAGGAAAAGGCACCACGGGACCGTCGACACGACCGTCCGACCATGCCTTGACCATGGCGGTTCCACGCCTCCTCATTCCTTATTTTATAATTATTTTTCATCATCTCATGGTGTTTTCCTCAGTTTCGTCGAAACCCTAATTTTGGCATATTTTCTCGAATGGATGCTCAATTGCACGCCAGAAAATATCAAAATTCTCAGGACTGAGACGCGGACGCCTTGGGGACACGAGCATGCTATCTTGACCGACCAAGATTGGCTCTTTGGCTCACGGAAGCCGTTCCCATCAATTTTCACAGTTTTGACCTAAATTGCACAATTGCTCGTATTAGGTCCAAAACTCTTCCAAGCACTTTGGATTTTCATGAAGTGATCGTCAGGCGGTCACGTGACAACCCAGGTCCGGTTTCATGACTCCATGGTCGGTCCCTCGCCTCGTCATAATTAATTATGTTTTCTCACCTAAGGCTCATACGAGCATCTTTTGAATAAATGATTAAGCCATCATTTAATCATTATTCTACCAACAAATCGTCAACTCTTCAGGATTTCTTCGTATTTGCTCACGTGAGCATATGGACACTACATGGTTGATCCACGGTCCCATGTAGTCGCTCCTTTATTCATCCCATGGTTAAACTTCTGACGAACCATGAATTGATCATCAATTGATCAAATTAGGGTTTCTGAATTTAACGATCATCATTCCAGTTTCCCACCTTAATAATTTTACGACGGCCTCATGGTCATTAATTTTATTAATTATGCTCGGTTCAACGACCAGTATTATAATTAATATTTTTGGTACGCTGCCAATAATCCATCAGATGAGCAACACATGCTCAGACGATCAAATATTAAACAATTCATCACATGATCAACACTTGCTCAGATGATAAATATTTGCTCAAACCAAGGAATATTGGTTCAACAATCAATATTCAACGATCCATCGAATGAGCAACCCTTGCTCACTTCATCGTAAGAATTATACCTCTGTCTCATGGCATGTTCAATTCATGAGTTTCAGAACATCATGTTCGACACTAAACAACATCATGTTCGACACGAGACGTAAATCGTGTCACTTGGGGGGATATCACTTAGGGTTTTGGTCTGGCGGTATACGGCATGTGTGTTCAAACACACGATGGAATGTGAGCATGTCGTGCAATCAGTTGAAGGAATTCACGAGGTAGTGGGTGGAAAATCGACCAAGTCTCCACACGTTGAGAAATTGGTTTCAAACACGATCTCCACTTCCCCACTCCTTTATTTCATCAACTGTCACACTTCATGGAATCATGGTGTCTAAAATTCCAGTAATATAAATAAGTCTCTGAATCATGATTGAATCATCAGCATCAACAATATCATCAATCTCACGTCTCATCGACAACACGAGATCATCAACTCATCAATTGAGCAACTACTCTCAATTGAGCAATTTCAATCATTCAGAGCTTATCATATTCAGAATTCACACACTGACAATCTTTGATTACCATTGATTCCACACATTTCCCAGCTTCCCTCCTACAGATTAACCCATCCTCTCTTGTGACCGAATTTACTCTGGAACGGTCATTGTCTTGATTTAGGCCGGAGTACTACAGATTGATCTCTCGAATCTAAAGTACCCCCTTTGCAGCGGTGCATCTGTGTGAGGTTTAACATTTCGCTCGGTTCGAGGAGTCTCCTCCGTACGGTCGTCTCCTCAATTCCTTAAAAACCAACAAATCGTTTTTCTCCATCTACACTGAGATAATTCATGACTAAAAGAGAACATATCAACTTTGTTTCGATGATTTCACATAGTCGAAACTTAGTGTATTCATCAAGGAGTTTATAAAGATACAAGATAACTCCTACAATATTCCACAGCCACATTCCCCACAAAGATATGGCAATTAAGCACAAGTTCAATTAAGAACTCTCCCTCATTTTATGTCATTCCCGAAAGAACAACATGGGGTGTCAACGGATTAAATTCCGTTGGATTTTGGCAAATCCGTTAAGGTTAAGGCTAAGGCATATTGGAAATCCGATATTCGATAACATCCAACGGAATCCAAAAAACTCAATTCGGTTCCGTTAGGATAAGCTATCGGATATCGGATATTATTCCGATAAAATACGGTTACTCCAAAAAAAAAGGAGATAAAAAATAGTTTCACACCTTTCTCTGTCACAGTTTTGAACTTCCAATCATAATGAGTTTCAATCACTCTTACAAAAGGTTGTTGTAGATCTCAGCCACCGAGAGTAATTGAAGCACGGATCTTAATCTAACTTCCAATTAACCCCAAAGTCGATCGACATCCAAAACCCCACACAAGAACTCAGCCTCAACAATAAAATTAGACCGTTAATTCAATCATCTCCTCCGCACCAGTTCTGCAAATGGGTTATACCCAATTCAAACATCAAGATCAACCAATACCACAGATCCATTATCTTCTCGTCAGATTAAATCAAACGACCCCATATAAGACTAATTAAGTCAGCACTCGACATGAGTTAACGAACTCATACACAAATTCGATCAGAACCCAATTCGAATTTGTGTTTATAATCTCTAATTTAACGCATCTTCATTCACTTCCAATCTGTACAACCACCACAATCGTTGCTTCAATTCCCTGTATATAACCATTAATTCAAACCAATCACCACCACTGACGAAAACCCATTCTTCATTTATCCCTAAACAACAACACCTAATATAACTGAAATGACTCTCTCGATCTCGATCTCTTTCTCCCTCTCCTGCTAAGACTAATGAACAGAAGTTACAGTCTTACAGGATTGATAGAATCAGGTTGAATCTCGATAGATAATAGTACCTAGGGTCGGAAGTTACTAGTACACCCCTAGGCTTATCGATGTCGGATATTAACCTAACAGAATCAGTCCAATCCAGTTCTGATAGGGTTAAGTGGTAAAATCCGATAAGACGTCTGTTTTCGGAATCCGAAATCTGATAAATCGGATTAAATCCTATACGATGTCGGACATTCGGAAATGGATCTCGGACTTCAGAAGTATATTGACAGCCCTAGACCTTACTTTTACAAGAAAAGAAGGATTTCTTTGGACATTAACAAACCACATGGATTTGTATCCGGTAATCTCGAATAAATTAACAACAAGAAGACCTTATTGATTAATTTAATCGGAAACGCTCAACATAAAAAAACTTACGGAGCCATACAGTACTTTCACATAAAAGTGGATCAGGGAAAGATCAATACTGGGGAATTTTCAATAGTTTATTCTATATTTTATCAATATTTGCATAATGTTAGAGCATAGCTCAGTTGAACCCACCAAGCGTTGGTATGTCAAGTTTGGTTGTCATATTTTACAGAATCAAAACTCAATTAAAGAGTCGCTTAATTATATACTAGAGACAACTTCGTATAGGTTAGGCTAGAAAGATTAGGATTATCAGACATGCAAGTATTACTCGAAGACTTGAAGAATGTGAAGAAGTAACAATCTACATCGACAACATCATCCTTCCTCTTGAGGTTAGTAATATTGTGACTTGAACTGTTTCATTCCTAACCTGTGTTTCAAGTCGTGTTATATTGAAAACATAACTGCGAACTGTAAATGATTAAACTCTAGTAGACATAGTATTAAGGAATTACAATACGAAGTATAACACTTATCTTTTGAACTTCGTATATAAGACATCGACATAATCGTATGAATGCTATTGTTATTATGTGTATGTGTATGGGTGAAGATTTCGTCCTAGGAAATAATGTTTACATTCTTTTAAAGGAAGTACATTCATAAACTTGTTTTGTGAATCGGAAGGGAAATCACTAGGCTTATTGGTATTGTTATTTATTGCATATATTTGTATTACTTATATGTGTGATTAGTACAACCGATCATAATTTATTATGAATCTTGGTAAAACTATTGATAGTGCCTGACTTATGTATTGGTATGACTTTTATTAGTGCAACCTGTTAGAGCATTGCTCGGTCGAACTCGCATACGTTTCTATCTCAAGCATGTTTGTCAATGTTAGTGATCAAAACTATAAGTCTTGATTTCTATCCTACATAGCTAAAGGTCTCGGACTAGGATAGAAAGTGTATTTGAGCTCAAGAACTCCATGGCAATCATCATACAAGACGAAGGACTACTCAAGGAACTGGTGGATCTTCTCGCCTATCTATTTCTTGAAATATGTGTTGGTAAGCTTTTTCTTTAGCCGAATTCATCTTTACCTAGTGACGAAAGTCATGTTATGTTTCAATCACTTTGAAAATTGCTCTGACAAAAAATGGTTTGTGAATAACGGATATATCCGTCCTCTGAGAATGTTTCAATGATTGAAATAAGAGTTTAGATTACATAACCATTGGTAGGATATAAGCATTGTTGTGGAAACACATATATGTATAAGTCCTTATTCCTTGAACCAAAGTTTGCGAACTTTGTTGATCAAGAGAAATGGAAGTGGCGTGAGCCAAGTCCGCGAACTAGCGGAAGTTCTCGACCCGAGAATTTCTGCTAGAGTTTGTGAACTCCTTCCATGAGCTTAAGTCCGCGAACCCAGTTCGCGAACTTGAGCAGGTTATATCTAAAACCGGTTGTTCTTGAACTCATGTTTATTTAAACTAAGGAATGCTTTTGCAAACCGTGGCTATAAAGTTCATGAACCGATTCAAGTGAATCAAACCGTTTTTTCTTCGATTGTGTCTTGTGCAGTTACATAAGATCTAAGCAATTGAACAACTCTCTAACTAGTTCATTTGAGTCATTTGAACTAGTTATGGTGAAGAAGAATATGGTTGATATGAAAGTAATCATATGGCTAACCATTTGGTTAACTATTGTTGAACCAACAAATGTTAATGTTTGGGAACGATTCGTAAACCCAAAATCGTACATTTCATTTGTGTGTAACAAGCTAAGTTTTCGATCCAACGGTTTAGAAATATTAGCTTGAATCTAATCAGGTTTTCATCTAACAGTGAATATTGAATGCTTTGTTACCAAGCTAACATTGATTGCAAACCCTGATTTGAAAACTATATAAGGGAGAACTCTAGCAACTGGGAAACCTAATCCCCACACCTTACGTGTGATACTAGTTGCATAGCTAGAGTCGATTCTCCTTTAACCTTTGGTTTCTTCTTCTAAAACCAGGTTAACGACTTAAAGACTTCATTGGGATTGTGAAGCCAGACCGATACTACTTTTCTTGTAGTTGTGTGATCTGATCTTGCATCTTCTATCGTTACGAGTACAATTGTAATAATTGGCTCGAGATTTATATCTCCGATAGGCAAGATAGAAAAGTAATCACAAACACTTCGTCTTATCGTTTGTGATTCCACAATATCTTTGTTCGCTGCGTCGATTAAGATTATTGTGAGGTGATCAATAATACTAGGATGTTCTTCGGGAATATAAGACCAGTTAATTGATTGGTTCATGTTCACCTTCATTTATCAAAAGACGGAACAAAACTCGTAGGTATATTCAAGAGAGACGTATTTATCTATTATTGTAGACTTTTCTGCGTGATAAAGATTTGTTTATTAAAGTCTTCGACTTTGGGTCGTAACAACTCTTAGTTGTGGGTGAGATCAGCTAAGGGAATCATGTACGTAGCATCCTGATGGGATCAGAGACGTAGGAGCATAATTGTACCTTGGATCAGTGTGAGATTGATTGGGGTTCAACTACAGTCCATACCGAAGTTAATTTGGAGTAGGCTAGTGTTAGTAGCGGCTTAATACAGTGTGTGTTCAATCTGGACTAGGTCCCGAGGTTTTTCTGCATTTGCGGTTTCCTCGTTAACAAAATTCTGGTGTCTGTGTTATTTCTTTTCCGCATTATATTTTGTTATATAATTGAAATATCACAGTTTGTGCGTTGTTCAATCAATTAAAATATCCGACCTTTTAGTTGTTGATTTAAATTGATTGACACTTGGATATTGGTCTTTGGTACCATCCAAGTTATCTCTCTAGTATTTGAAAAAGACTCGCAGATTTCTATTTGCTTGGGTATATATCAAATCGAGAGATTGAGTTATAAACTCTTTGATATACTTTTATCTAGATTGAGTCTAACTGTCTAGTTGATTCTCTAGAAAGTATATTAGAGTTTGTCCTTACAGATTGCTAATCGAATTGTTGGGTGTGGTTGTTGTACCCCCGCTTTTTCACAACCGATCCTAAGTAATCACCTAAGATGGTATGATCGATATTTGTAATTGGTGTGACCGATCCTAGTAATTGGTGCAACCGATCCTAGTAATTGGTGCAACCGATCCTAGTAATTGGTGTGAACGATCACAAAAGAGTATGAAATCGATCCTTGTAGCTGGTGTAACCGGTCCTGGTAATTGGTGTAACCTATCCTAGTAACTTTTGTGACCGATCACAAGTAATACCATGAGAATATGGTAACCGGTCCTGGTAATTGACGTAACCGATCCTGGTAATTGATGTATCCGGTCCCAGTAACCATATTAAGTTAGAACCGATCCTTGTGTTTGGTAGAACCGTAAACCTATGATTAGTGTATTGATATTTGATCAATCATATAGTTCTTGGAAGTCAGACGAACCAATTCTAAACTTGTTTGGAAGTGTGGTATAATCGATTCCAAGATTGTTGTTAGAGCACTGCTCGATCGAACTCGCAAGTGCTGTTATCTCAAGCTTGTTTGTCAAGTTTAGTTTTCAAAACTATAAGTCTTGATTTCTAGTCTACTTATAGCTAAGTCTAAGACTAGGATAGAAAGTGTAGTTGAGCTCTAGACTCCACGACGTTCATCATGCAAATACGAAGAACTACTCAAGGAACTGGTGCATCTTCATCGACAAAAAAGTATGTGGAGACTTGAACTTATCTATCACTCAAAAGTCTATCTACCCTATCTCCTATCTTGAGATAAAAGTCGTATTGCTATATAGACTTCGATTATACACATTTTCTATTTCGAGCCGAGTTCAACTCGCTTATCTATTTCTCGAAATATGTGTTGGTAAGCTTTCGCTTTGGCCAAGTTCATCTTTACTCGTGACGAAAGTCATGTTGATTATTTCAATCTCTTGATTATCGCTTTGAGGAAAAATAGTTTGTGAAAAACAACTATATAACATCCTCTAAGAATGTTTCAATGATTGAAATGAGAGTTTATAATATATAACCATGTTTGTATATAAACATTGTATGTGAACTCATACTTGTGTAAGTCCAAAATCCTTGAACCAAAGCATGCATACTTTATTGGTTTAGGATGACCGGAGCTAAGTCCGCGTACCTGTACGTGTACTGTCGAAAGTTCACATCCCGTGAATTTCTGCTGGGGTTTGTGAACAAAAAACAAGCTCTGTCCGGGTACTTAAGTATGCGTACCCTTTTGCATAATTAAGTGGGTTATTTTCTAAAAACGTTTTATTCGTGAACTAAGACATTTATAATTTAAGGAATGCAATCTTTGCAAACCGTGGCTATAATGTTCATGAATCGATTCGAGTGAATCAAAACTATTTTTGCTTCGATTGTGTCTTGTATATATCTATGAGATCTAAGCAATTGAACAACTCTCTAACTAGTTATTTTGAGTCATTTGAACTAGTTATGGTGAAGATGAATAAGGTTGATATGAAATTGCTCATATGGCTAACCTTTTTTTTTTTACTCGGTCAATAACATTAAATAAAAAGCAAAAACTGTATATGGGTTAGGCCAGACCAGAAGCTAGCTGTGAGGCCATCCTCCAATCTAGCCTATTTGAAACGGTAGTATATCATGCCATGCCATTCTACAGGCAGAATAAATCCTGGCCTTCCCTCATAAAACTCAAAAATATCTTCGGCCAGCAAACAAGCTTGCTTGGACAAAGCATCCGCTGAAAAATTATCTTCTCTATAACTATGAATATAACGAATATTATTGTAAAATTTCTTCGCCAGTCTCCACTTCGATATTAACTTCCAAGGAAGCTCACCCTTCTGAAAAGCTTGAGTGCAACTCATCGAATCTGATTGAACACAAATATTCTTCACATTCCATCTCCTGGCTATCATCACACCATAAATTACAGCAGACACTTCCGCATAATAATTAGTTTGTCAGCCAAGGCCAACACAAAGAACTCCAAGCACTGCTGCATTGGCATCACGAAAAGTAACACCAGCACCGGCCTGGCCTGGATTTCCAAGTGAAGCACCATCACAACAAATCATAACTTCACCTTGATTGGGAGGAATCCATCTAACCTATAATGGAGCAGATATTCTGCACGATCTGTGTTGCACCTTGAAATAATTCAAGATGCGTAATTCCTCCATATTGTTATACATATGGCCCTTCATTCTGATTGAATTATCACGAATTACCTGATACACTTGTCCTTTAAAACCAAGCCACCGCACCGGCGCATCTTCAAAAAAGATTTTATTATGCAACTTCCAAAGTTCCGTGACAATTGCAAGATTATCAACCAGCCACAAATCTTTTATCATCCTGCTTCGACCTTTTGCAGCTTTATACGAGGCCACCAAATCTTCATTAGGCTGCAGATTAAATATGTTATCCTCCCAAGCCCAAATTCTCTTAGCAAACCTGCAATGCCAAGTAATATGGCTCATAGACTCGCCACTCTTCCTACATAGACGACACATTGTAGGCATGCTCCTACCGGTCTTTTTAATAACGTTATCATCAGTCGCACAACACTGTTTGGCCCAAATCTTCCAATATTGTACACTCAAAGTAGGGTGCACAATTGACCAAGTAAGCAAAACCCCACTAGGCTGAACTTCATTAGGCTATCTAATAGTAGCCTTTGCATACTTAACTGAGAAAACACCTTTACTATCCAAATCCCAAATCTTGTAATCCGCACCACCAGCAATAACATGTAAATTTTGAACATCAATGTTACACTGAATCATCAAATCCCTCATAAGATGAGGAATAACCCAAGCACCATCGACAACAATATCATTAGGGCCTTTAAAAGTGATTCCAAGCCTCTTCGCAATCAAAAAATCACCACACCAATTATCAAAAAATAAGGAAGTGTTAACATCATCTCCCATAATTGATCTTGAATGTTGCTGCACAAAATTGTATACCAATCTAATTCCCGGGAAAACTGAAGAACCCAGTTTATGATCAATCAAATTACCATTTATTTTGAAGTATTTTTCCTTCAAAAATCTTGCCCAAATCTTGTCAGAGTCACGAATAGTAACCCAAAACTCCATAAGCATGACCTTGTTGACATCCAACAGTTTCTTAATACCCAGGCCACCTTCACGCCTTGAACAACAAAGGCTGTCATATAGAACCGTAAAATACTTGTGTTTCTCAGCATCGCCACACCAAAGGAAATTTCTAATGGCCTTCTCCACCTGCTTAATAATATTACATGGCCATTTGTACACAGCCATAGAATGAATGACATAGCTAGAAATAACCGATCTAATCAGAACAAGTCTAGATTGAAAAGATAAATGCTTACCCTTCCAACCGGCCAACTTGTCCATAATCTTCTCCACCACCTCCCTAACATGAATGTGGCGAATAATGCCAGGCTTCAATTGAATTCCCAAATATCTATCCGAGAATAAATCTCTTTCCATGCCCAAATAATTCGAAATAGCAATAGCTCGCGAATCTTTGTCACCTCCATAGTAAAATTTACTCTTGGCATAATTGACGCACTGGCCAGATGCCGCTTCATACATGTTGAGCGAACTTCTTAAATTTTGCAGGATATGAAGATTACCTCTACAAAAAACAAGGATATCATCCATGAAAAGAAGGTGAGTAGGCGCCACACCTTTCTTCCTAACCATAACATGCATGCTTCGTTTTGCAAATACCTTAGAAATATTGCGACTTAAAATATCTTCAATTAGCACAAAAATCAAAGGTGAAAGAGGATCACCTTGTCGCAAACCTCTAGATATACTAAAAAAAACTCCAGGGTTACCATTTATCATAACAGAAATCCGAGTTGAGCTAAGAATATTAAGAATCCAAGAACACCAGTTTTAGGAGAAACCGTATTGACGAAAAACCTCAGTTATAAATTCCCAAGTCACCCTATCAAATACTTGCGCAATATCCAACTTCAGGCCTACATTGCGATGCATCCTTGGCGTGTTTATCTCATTGATTAATTCAGACGCCAAGGCTATATTCTCATGAATGTTCCTCCCCTTCATAAACGCCACTTGTTCTTCCGAAATCAACTTGTTCAGCACCGTACCAAGTCTGGTAGCCAATATCTTTGTAATTATTTTGAAGAAAAAATTACTCAAACCAATGGGCCTATAATCCTTAATAGCATCAGATTTGTTATTTTTAGGAATGAGTACGATAAAACTAGAATTAATGCCATTAGGAATTCTCCGCAGTGCCCAACAGTTCGTAATGGCATTAAAAGATCACCTGAAATAATATCCCAACACTGTCTATAGAAAGAACCTGTAAAACCATCTGGGCCAGGCGCAGAATCAGCTCTAAGATCAAAAACAGCTTCCTTAATCTCTTCCAAAGTCGACAAAGAATCCATAAAAGCACTTTCCGAGGCTGAAATACTTTCATGATCAATTTCAAAAAGCTTTGGATCAATAACAGCATCACCACCATTGAATTTGTCTTTGTACTGATTAACAATGTAATCCTTAATTTCATCCTGCAAAAAACAAAGTAGTGTTAGAAGAAATCTTTAATTCCGAGATAGTGTTTTGGATCCTC
The DNA here is from genome assembly GCF_003573695.1 of Papaver somniferum. Lineage (NCBI taxonomy): Eukaryota > Viridiplantae > Streptophyta > Magnoliopsida > Ranunculales > Papaveraceae > Papaver > Papaver somniferum. The sequence continues at coordinate 57,012,465 of NC_039366.1, forward strand.
CGCATACAAATGTTATTGTGGAACAAACGAGTGTTTTGTTCACCATCTTCCAACAAGGTAACCCTCGATTTCATCTTGAGCATTAATGCTAACTCCGTTCTCACATCGTCAACAACTTTCCTAGTATCCGCCACCTTTGTAAACTGAAATTCATCCGCCGGGTCATAACCAAGAAGATCATTCTCGGTTTCAAGCTTTAATTCAGCCTGATTTAAACGAAATTGCACATCACCAAAGATCGTTCTATTCCATATCTTCAACGCCTCTTTCAATCTTTTCAATTTGCTAGCAAAAACAAAAGGAGGCGCACCATCAAGCCTCATTTTCCAATTATCCGCCACCAAATTCATAAAACCTGGATGGGATAGCCACATTTTTTGGATTCTAAAAGGCGCTCTGGCCGGCCTTGGATTTTCAAAAGAAAACCCAAAAAGAGGGGAATGATCTGAACAACCTAGGAAAAACTTTACACCTCCAATTCTCATATTTATAGAGCCAGGCATCATTGACAACTGTTATATCATGCTTAGAAACAATTCTTCATATGCCTCTCCGACAATTAGACCACGTATACTCTTTCCCAATAGTTACCGCCTCTACCAAACCAGTGTCTGAGATCCAGCTTCTAAACTCATTCATATAAACATCTTTAATTGGCTTTTCACCCTTCTTTTCCTCCAAGCGTAGAACGCAATTAAAATCACCCAACACCAACCAAGGAATAGATATGAAACCCAACCCCAACTGATGCCAAAGTAATTTTCTTGCTACCAGATCAAAAGAAGCATGAACAGCCGTAATGTGTCCCCATTAAAATTCAAAGAAATTGCTTGCTTAGAAGAAGATAAAATACGAGGCCTTGCCAAAGAATTCTTCCGCAGGACCCAAATATTACCCTTTTCACCTCCAGCCTCATTTGTAATAACATATTCACAAAAATAATTCAATCTCAAGCTCCTAAAAAAACGTGTAGTGCAAAAAACTTTTGGTTCCGCAATACAAATAATGTCAAGTTTTTGCAAATGATATAGCTCTAACATCTTGGCCTTTGTACCATATTTATCCAAGCCTTGAGCATTCCTATAGAAGACACGCATTAATTAACTCCCTCTCTTGAAGGGCTTTCCGAACCCTGACGTGATCTACTTCTACCTCGAGTTCTAACCTGGCCAACCTCTGCTGGCTTAGCAACGTTAGTACCAATATTCTTAGTAGCCTTTGGTTTAGCACCGCCAGCCTTCTTAGCTGTAGCCTCCATCTTCTTTTGTTCCGCTAATTCCTTCTTCTATCGCTCCTTTTGGTCTTTCATAGCGCTCGATTCCAAATTCTTTGTTTCATCCTCAACTGGATTTGAAGTAGTAACTGAATGTGTCACATCAGGTGGAACTTCTGAAAAAATACCCTTACCTTCATCATCTAAATCATCAGTCCCAGTGTCAAACATGTTAGATGTCACAATGGCATCAACAGTTTTTTCTGGTATAGTTCTTCTTGCTGCTTTAGTGGCGGGACTAAAACCATAATCAGGTAATTGCTCCAAAATATAATTAGTAGGCAATGAACCTTGAGCAATAGTTTCAATTCTCACAGATGGGGTCTGCACTTCAATTTGCTTACGCTTTTCCAAAGCCAATCTCCTCAGGTTATCCATATTTTCCTTAGCTGCAACCTCCTCCAGTTTAGCCATATCAGCAGCTTTATCAAGTTCTATAGCCTTTTTCTTTAGATCCTCGTATGCTTTGATAGCCTCAATCTCCTCAGCCTCCTCCAAATCCATGTCAGTTTCCGAGGAAGCCACAGCTTCAGCGCTATCATTGCGGACAAAAGTAGCGTCATCATTCTTCTCAATGTTATCACCCTCATTGCGCAAACCAGAAGTAGTGCAATTATTGTTCGATGTAGAAATTGTATCATCCTATTTGTGCTCCAATGAAGCATCATCATTGTGCTGTTTAGGTGGATCATCAGCATTGCTAACCAGTCCACTATCCACAGCACTAGTCGAAGGACTAGCAAAATATGTACGATGTCCAGCAAAAACCTCAGTTATCTAAGGTGGAATCTTAGCTTGCTCAGGTGGCGTAATTTTTGCAGTTTCATCGTCTGGCTTGCTTAGTTAAGGGTGCACACGGTACGGTTCGGCTCGGTTCTTGCCGAGACCGAGTACCTGTACCTTACACCCTTCGGTACCCAAAAAATGGACCGGTCCCGGTACCGAGTACCTCGGTTCCGGTTCCATTCGGGACCGGCCGGTTCCGGTCGGTACCGGTTCCGGTTCCATTTCAGGGGGGGGAAAAAATCTACTGCCCTGTTTTTTACTTTTTTACCTATTTTTTTCACCTATTTTTCAATATCTCAAAGCAACAACTAATAAGTAGCAATATTAATAGCAAACCAAACAAACAATGTCTTGAAAATATTAAAAAAGAAGTAGCAGTAGTCACAGACACACACTAAGTCTTGAAAATGAGAAAATCTGGAAAAAAAACAACTAGCAGTCTAGCAGTGCTTCTGTAATCTTGAATCTTGATCTTCTAATCCATATCAGCAGCACTTGTGCTGTCATCACTGTTGATAGGACCAAGTAACGGTGCAAAAAAATAATAATAGCAGTTAGTAACTATTAGACTATATTTATTACTGCCAAACACAAGTAATGAAATAAGAACTGAAAAATGAAATAAGAACTGAAATGAAATAAAAACTGAAATGAAATAAGAAATTACTTCAAAGACATGTGTTGGTGTTTCTATTTTTTCTTTTTTTGGCCAGGACACATTCAGTATGTCGTGCTCTGTCACTAAAATTCATACAGTCTGTTATTACTATATGTTAGCTACTTAGTTACTGATGATAGATGTACCAAATGACATCAAATGTTAGCTACTTAGTTTTTGGGTGAGAACTATAGGATGACTATGAGCTCATAAAGAAATGATGCTTCATTGATCCCTGGATGAATCTCCACACATTTACATATCCCTTACCTTTTTGCTCATCACAGGAGTATGAGGAAGAAGTAAATAAAGCCGTAACTGAGATGGGTGAGAATTTTACTGTTTACGTTTGTGCCCTGCCAGTCTGTAAACTTGTTAAGCACATATTATCACAACTGGAGCATGTGAAACTTGATGATGACATAGCATATATGAACTTGAAATGAGAGCTCGTTGACTGAATTATGTTTATGCCCACCACAGGTAGACGAGGAATGCACAAATACCAAATGACAAACCTTGAATGTGCAGTATCAGCAACCCTCTAGAATTACTGAATTAGTGAACTCCAAGAACTTAAATCTGCACTTCATCACCTAATCAAAAGCACAAGAAAAACAAATAAATTAGATTTCAACAACATTTAATAAACCCAATTCAGAAAACCCACTCCACTCATACACTTGATCAAGTCAGATAACTTCCCAGTACCTATTGATTCTTCATTTCAATAAAATCCATTTTATTTAGACAAACATGGAGGTGATGAAACATAAGAAGATTCATGAAACATAAGAACTAACTACTTGTCATTCTTGTCCTGCTCTAACATGTAATTGCAGTTAACTACTTGGTACTTATATAGCATCATCAACAAAGTCTAACAGCAGTATAATGAACCAAATCGTAATCCCAGATTGCTAATTGTAACTAGTAGGAACACCTAACCCATATTAACTTTATAAACAAAAGTTACAAAACCACAGAATTGGAGCATCACTGCAAGTAAATGCACTTTGACAACACCAGAAATCAGAACAATTACTAACACCCTAATTTCATTAACAAAAAGAAAAAGAAGTACTCAAATTACTAAAACAGCACCATTACCATTCAAAAATTAGCACTAGACACTAGACAGTGAATTAGGAACAACATAATCCAAAACAAAAACAAATCTCTAACCTTTTCCTTCTCTTTCTCCACTCCCTTAGATAATCTGATTGGTACTTAATCCAGTTCAGTTCCTTTCTTTTCCCTTTGTCTTACCCTGTGAAAGTGAAACCCTAATATAATCAGACATAGAATTCAAGATTAAAAGATTCAAAACTTCACAAAAGTAATGTTACCTTCTTGAAGATCAGATAATGCTGTCATTCAAATTATGAAGCTCAATTATTGCCTGTTGAACAGATTAGGAAGAAAAGAAAAAGCTGAACCCCTAAAATTCAAAACTAAAACAAACCAACAACTCAAATCAAAATGAATACATAAAAATACAAACCAATGCTCAGATTCATCAAAAATGCCCAAAAATAAATAATTCATGAACAACCTAATCAATCCTCAAAGTTCACTGGATCTAGACCAATCAAAACCAAAATCATAAAATTCTGATAACAACTAAACATGATTTGGCGAATCAACTAAAAAAATTAGAAACCACATACAACATGATCTTCGTAATGAATCACCACAAAAAATTACAAACCTAACTTCGTAATAAATCACCACAGAAAATGAAAATCCGCAACATCTGATTACCTCTTAGTAAGAACTGAGACATAAACTCATATCAATCAACGAGACAGAGGAGTAATCCAACAGAGTTCTTCTTCTTCACTTATTCAGTTATTCTCCTTCTCAGAGACAGAGGAGAGAGTCGAGAGACGGAAAGAATAGAAATTAGAAACCCTAGCCTATAATGTTTGCTTATATACCACCACTTAATCCAACGGTTATTATTGATCTATCATCCCCTAAATCTGACGGCTACAATCAATCGGTACAGACGGGACGGTTCGGTACGGGACTAGGCCAGGGTCGTGTACCTGTACCTCCCTAGCCTCGGTTCCTATTTTTAGGACCGGTACATGTACCCCGTTCCTCGGTTCGGTACAAAACCAGGTACGGTTCCACCGGTTCCGGAACGGCCCGTCGGTCCGGCTCGGTTCCTGTGCACCCTTATGCTTAGTGGATCAACTGGAACATTGTTCTTTTTATCATACTTTCGTAGCTGCCAGAAATTTTTAAGATCTTTAATCCCATCTTGGATTTTCTTCTTAATCTCCGGATCTTTCTCAACTTTGGCATTCTCTTCCAAATCCTTACGCTGTTTTATTCTACATTCAACTTGTACATGGCCAACAGATTTGCAATGTTCACAAAAACTAGGCTGGTTAATAATTTCATAATCTGCGTAAAAGCCTTCAGCACTTTCCTCGCCATCAACAATGATATTGCCCAAAGGCTGTGATAAATCAATACCAATTAAGACCGCGGCAAAATAACCATATTCATACCTTAAGGTTCTTGGATCAACAACAACATCTTTGCCTAGACCCCTAGCCATCCTAAACAGCGTCTCTTCATCCCAAAATTCTCGTGGGAGATTAGTAAAGCTAACCCAAACTGCAGCCCTTGTGACCTTGTCAAGGTCAGGGTAGAACATGGGCGTCCATGGTTGAATTTTAAGCTAACTCTCTTACGATCATCTTCATTGTCTAGTTTGATAACAAAATATCCTCTAACCCAGGGAATGAATTGTACCGAACCAGCTAGCTTCCATTGATTCAATAACTCACGTTTTGCATCTTCAAAAGTTAGGGTTTTAAAATCTAAACGCCCAACTAAACTATACTTCCAAACTTCTTTGATTCTTGCATGTGTTTCTTTAGGAATCTTAATAATAACATCACCGCGAGAGGTACGGACAGGGGGGATGCGATAAAGTATCAGCATCAATCTTCGACATAACATGAGTTCTTTTCCTAAGAACTGACGCGTATGAATTAGTACCATCCTTTTGCTGATTACCAACATCAGTTGTATATTCAATTGGTTTCCTTTGAGTGTTAGAACTAGGGTTTCCAGTTTTTGGAACGTAAAGTGATGGTATCTCAATGATGTTGTAGTAAAGAGTTCGTTGAGGCTTGTGAAGGCAATGAATTTTAGACTTAATAAAAATTTAAAAACAAAGAAAACTTATTACAAAATTGACTTCAAGATATTATAAAACAACCAAGACACTGATTTCACTATTACACATGAATAAATTATGGTAAACAATCCAAAACTCTAATTATCTTTTAAGACTCTTATTTCTTAATTCATAAATAATCTGGAAAATTCTCAAAAATTAATTGTATCCCTAAGCATAGATTATCTAAACAAAGCATAACCTATCTAATTGAATCACAACTAATGAAGAAATTTTTTGCAAACTATTAAAAACTCTGCAAAAGCAGTGATTGAGTGAATTATAATTATAAATTAGAGAGAATAAATAATTACCAATTATTCATACGCAAATAGCTTCCTCTTTGTCTTGGTTGTGAGAGAATTAGCCGCTCATCATGTTGGAAAACCTCTCAAAGAATTTCATTGATGCTCAAAAATGGTTTACAAATGATGAGAATATGAGAAATACAATAAAACGGGGTTTGTAACAATTATATTTGTTACAAACCAGAGAACTACGACCCTCGGTGGCAAAATAAGACTGATGCAGCTGTGTCGCAAACGCTGTAGCAAATAAGTCTGCCTGTAAACTGCGACCCACAGAATGAGTTGTTGTCACTGTTCAAAAACGACTGCTGGTGCAGGTCCGTTCTTCGTGTTCTTCAGTGTTCTTCAATGGCAGCAGCAGCAGGTGGTCTCTCTGCAAGTTCGATTTTTTTGACTCTGTGGTGCTCTAAACTTCTCCCAATCTCTCAGTCTCTCTTCTGATCGACCCCAGTAGCCTATTTATACACCTTTGGACTAAGAATCTTCGCTCATTACTCCAGAAAATCTTCCCATATCTCGACAATAAAGAAAAAATAATAAAGGAAATTTTCTTTCCTTTCTCGCCTCTTCACACGCCTGCTGATGTCGATATACTCTCAGGGCATTGTTTTCACGTTCCACCAGAAGTAAAACTCTATCAATCCACACGCCAACTACACAGAACTCGTGATGGAGCAACTAAAAACCGAGCAACCCTGTTTTCTTCACTGCCGATTATCCAACCAAATCCGGATGATTTTGAAGCCCATACCACGCCTGTATATCTCAGTCAAGTGTTCCCGTGAAGTTTTAGCCATTGAATCACATTATAACATCTTCAAATTTCGATCAAAAATTCTCAGAGAGCTGCCACATTTTTCCCGCCAATTTTTAAGTTTCAAATGAAGAAGATGGTGTTCCCCTAACCAGTTGTGGGGTGAGAATAGCAGCTGCCTTTTTGAGGTGCCCCTTAACCAAATCTGGGCTCCGTATAGCAAGTGTCCTCCGGGGGTGTTCCGAGTGATTTTTCGAGCCGATTTTTCCAACAATATTTGTTTTCCAAAAATTCCTAAAAATACACAAAACACCATAATAAGGAGGAAAACGAGTACCAACAATACGAAACATTGAGGACAATTTAGGCACATAAATGCGCCTATCATAAACCTGTCTAGTTCTAGATTTCGAACGAAAACGATCTTGTGGTTGTATGAAACGACCACGAGAATGCATAGGTTGATTTTGATTATTAGGATCAGGTGGCTTTAATTGATCTTGCGCCATAGTAGCACAAAATCAACGAGAAACGAACGTGAAAAAACTAAGAAGAAACAGGGAGAAAAAACCAGAGCTCCTTTCCCGTGAAAACCTAGCTTTTGCTTTTTTGAACTGATATGGCTAACCATTGGTTAACTATTGTTGAACCAACTAGGTGTACACGTTTAGGTACAATTACTCAAACCTAAATGAAGTTACATTTCATTTGTGTATAACAAGCTAAGTTCGATCTAACGGTTGAAAGATATTAGCTTGAATCTAATCAGGTTTTCATCTAACGGTGAATATTGAATGCTTTGTTACCAAGGTAGCATTGATTGCAAACCCTGTTTAAAGACTATATAAAGGAGAACTCTAGCAACTGGGAAACCTAATCCCCACACCTCCTGTGTGATACTAGTTGTATAAGATAGAGTTGATTCTCCTTTAACCTTAGGTTTCTATCGAGACCCTGTAGTTTAACGGCTTGAAGACTTCATTGGTATTGTGAAGCCAGACCAAACTATTTTCTCTGTAGTTGCTGATCTGATCTTGCTGTTTCTATCGTGATTGAGTACATCGTAAGATTGGCTTGAGATCAATTTCTCCGATAGGCAAGATAGAAAAGTAGTCACAAACATCTTCGTCTCATCGTTTGTGATTCCATAATATCTTGTTTCGCTAGTCGATTAAGATTATTGTGAGGTGATTGATATTTCTAATCTGTTCTTCGGGAATATAAGTTCGGTATATCAATTGGTTCCTGTTCACCTTGATTTATGAAAAGATGGAACAAAACTCGTAGGTATTTCTATGGGAGACAGATTTATTTATCACTGTAGACTTTCCTATGTTATACAGATTTGTTTATTAAAGTCTTCGACTTTGGGTCGTAGAAACTCTTAGTTGTGGGTGAGATCAACTAAGGGAATCAAGTGCGTAGTATCCTGCTGGGATCAGAGACGTAAGGAGCACAATTGTACCTTGGATCAGTGTGAGATTGATTTGGGTTCAACTATAGTCCAGACCGAAGTTAGTTTGTAGTAGGCTAGTGTCTGTAGCACAGTATGTGTTCAATCTGGACTAGGTCCCGTGGTTTCTCTGCATTTGCGATTCCTCGTTAACAAAACTTCTGGTGTCTGTGTTATTTCTTTTCCGCATTATATTTTGTTATATAATTGAAATATCACAGGTTCTGCGTTGTATCGATCAATTGGTAAATCCAACCTTTGGTTGTCGATTGTAATTGATTGATCATTGAACATTGGTCTTTGGTACCGTTCAAGTATTTCTCTTGTATTCAATCAGGCTCGCAGATTTCTATTTGTTTGAGTGAGGATTGAATCGAGAAATTGAGATATAACTCTTTGATATACTTTTTATTAAAATTGAGTCTGACTGTCTAGTTGATTATCTTAAAAGTATATTGGAGTTAGGCCATACATATTGCAGAGTGAAATATACACTGGTTCAGAGTTACTCTGATGTGTTTCAAAATCCTGAAACATCTGAGAAATATCGTGTTTCTGGTCCTTTGACTGAATCTGCCTACAACTGGGAAAAATCTCCTGATGAACAGTTGGATGATCTTTCATATGAGAGTGATTTAGAAGAAGGATAAAGCATTGATGATGAAGTCTCTCAATATATCAAGCTCTTTGACCATGCTTTGAAATAAAAGAAGTCAACAGCTTGTTTGGATAAATATTTGGCACCTCTCTGTCAAGAAAACAGAAAGCTGAGAAAACTTTTTAAAGGTTATGATTGTGGATATAAAATCTTACAATCTACCATGAAAGATCAAGAAGCAGATGTTCGCTCAAAAAGGTCTGAATGTGATAATCTTCTTCGAAATCTCTTTGTGTTGAAACAAAGACTTGCAGAATCCGAAGCAAGATATGTCTCTCAACAAAAATGTTTTAATGACAGAGAACTCAGTCTTCTTGCCAGAGAAATTTTTTTGGAGAGTGATCTCGTTGCTGCTCTTGATAAGGTAAAAACACTAGAAGAGAGTCTGAAAAGGTTCAATTCTATCTCTACAAAACTATCTTCTATGCTTGGAGCATGTAAATAACATCTTGATACACGTGGTCTGCACTATAAAGGAATAGATGCTCCAAGTACTAGTAAGACCAATTTTGTTCATGCTAATTATAAATCTTCATGTGATAAACCTTTACCAGCAACTGGCGTTCCTAGGAACAAGGATTGTGCACCTTCGAAACCAACTCGCATGAGAACAGTCAAGAACAATTCCTTTAACTGCTATTATTGCGGAAATAAAGGACACCTAGAACGGAGATGTCGTTTTCGTCTGAGGAATGAAAAACTTTATAACATTCTTGCATGGATGTATAAAGAAGTAATTAAACTTATCTCTTATCTTGATGAAGTAAAAGGCATTGTCTGCAATCAAGAGAAATGTTGTGATGAGTCATTTCTAGATTATGATTTTGAGACAAAAAACGCCTACAATTGTACAAGGAGGAACGTCATATGGACAACTGAAGATAAAAAGGCATATGAGAAAGAAAAAAGGTTCAAATTCCTTCACTCACTCTGAAGAAGGCCTTGAATCCAAAGTGTCTGCTCCAGATTTCATTCATATCAATAATCGAGTCTCGAAGCTCAAGACCAGCATAAACAGACTCAAATGGAGCATTAAGAGGGCAAGGAAAGCAGCAGGTTCAGGTATCCTTTGTTCTCCCCTGGTTAAATCTCTTTCGACTAATCCTAGTGATTTTTCTGAAAAGCTTCATGAAGGAAATAGAGAAGAAGTCAATATTTTTGATGAGCAAAATGCTCATCAAAATACAACTCGACCACTCAATGTAGCATTCTTCTTGTAATTGTGGAAGGATGCTCATAATTCTTAAGAAGATTTTTTTTGTCTTGAGAATGTAGTCGTTGTTATATTGTTATTTTCATTATCTTTTTCCTTTACGTAATGATGATCATAAAACTGTTGAGCCTTGCTCCAGTACTTTACATGATGTAATTTTTTTGATCATCCACTCTTGAGAATAACTCCTTGTTGAGAATAATTATCTTATATTCTTTTGAACTAATATGGTCTTCAATCTATTTAGAATGGGTCCTTGAAACTTCTTCTAAATTTGGGTCCACTACTCTCTTGGTCGTGTACCAAGTTTGCAAACCACAAGTACACGTACACCTGACCCGAACGGAACATATACAAGTTTTCTAAGGTTTCCTATGAAACACTCATATATATATATATATGTATCATGCTCCTCCTTGATACATACATGTTCCGAACGTCAAAAGTTCACCTGAATTTTAGTGTGCACAATGGATGGATGCAACAAGGAATACAGTTGAGAAGGGCAAAACTATCGAGTTTCACGAGAATCCTGTTTTCATAACCTTCTATCATGTTGTTGATCATGAAAACAAACTACCAGTTAAGATGTCATCACAACTGGTAGGAAATCTTCTTCGATATTTTGAGGTCGTACGTGAACAACTTGGAATTGCAACAAGGAATCTTGAATTTCTGAAAAACGAACTAAATAAAGCAACTGATGAGCTCGTCTATGTTCAATCTCTGGTTGCTGGCCATGTTTAGTGTTTTTCGAATTATGTTCTCTAAGAGTTGTTTTATTTTGTCTAGGAAAACTTCTTATGAGAATTTATTCTTGTGTTTTAAGAAGGATAACTAGGGTTTGGAATAGCCATTATTGTGATTACACATAGCTATGTCCAACGTTTTCATCTTGCAATGTTTTTATATTTATTTATTTAAATTCTAAAGTTTACTTGGAAGATGATTTTGTATTATTAATCTTATGATTTCATATATTGCAATTTGTTATGGGATATGTGTATCCATGAACTGTGATTGTCCCATACGTGGTCAAAAGTTAAGTCCTTCATATGTCGATATGCAAGTATTGATAAAAGATTGAATGAACTTTTGGCAAAAAAAACATTTAAGCCTTTTATGTCATTATGCAAATATTGATGGAAGAAATGATGAACTTTTGTCTACAAAGATTAAATCTATTATATGTCATTGTGCAAATGGTGATGAGAAATAGAATGAATCTTTGTTTATTCCGCAGTATTGATCTTCCCTGATCCATATATTTTATGTAAATACTGTGTGGCTCCATAAATTCTCTTATGTGAGCATTTCCGATTAAATTAATCATAGGTTCTCTTGCGGTTAATTTAATTGAGGTTTTTGTTGGAAAAATGGCATTGAGTTGGCCACTCAAGCCTGTTTCCATAGTGAATGGAAATTGGGAAACTAAACAAGGAGGTTTAATTTGAGTAAAACAAGGTTAGAGATGGTTGTTGTTCACAAGGTTTGCAACCTTACCGAACAGGTGCAAACAAGAGCAGTTATTTTAACTGAACATCATCCCACGGTCAAGAACAAATTCATCCTTACCGTCGCGTTGTTTCAAACAAAATATAAACCCAATTCGTTCTTCCATTTGAACACAGAAGAATAAAGCATAATATTACAGAGAAAACTAGAAATTGCATTTTTTTTTTCGAGAGTTGCTACTACATTGGTTGCATTCGTTAGTTTGAAGATATCCTAGTGCTGGTTATCTTCAAAGGCACTTTTGAATCTTGGTAAGCATTCATCCACTTCTCATATTAGCACCTTGGTATGGGATGCAAAGTTTTAAGGAAAGAGGATTTTCTCGCCTCAGTGCACCCTGGTTTGATTTGGTTTATTGTTTACATCGTTGGGTTGTTGTCAATTTTACTTAGAATCAATCTCTACTTGTTTGATTTCTGTTTTATGAATTCTTTGTAGTGAAGGTTGTAAAACTTTGAATCTGTACACCAACTGTTTGATTATTTTCCTAATAGAAATACTGTTGGTTTTGTGAGATACAATTGTTGTTGTTGTTGTGATTTCCCATTCAGTAATTGTATTCCAACAATTTTTGGATACAAATTCATATTCTTATGTGATTTGTTAGTGTCCAAAGAAATCCTTATTTTCTTGTGAAAGTAAGGTCGCTCTTGTTGTTCTTTCGGGAATGACATTTTATGCGGGAGAGTTCTTAATTGAACTTGTGTTTTATTGCCAAATCTTTGTGGGGAGTGCGGCTGTGGAATATTATAGGGGTTATCTTGTATCTTTATAAACTCCTTGATGAATGCATTTTGTTAGAGCATAGCTCGGTTGAACCCACCAAGCGTTGGTATGTCAAGTTTGGTTGTCATATTTTAGTGAATCAAAACTCATGTTAAGAGTCGCTTGATTATGAACTAGAGTCAACTTCGTATAGGTTAGCTTGAAAGTATTAGGATATGAGACATTACAAGTATTGCGAAGTCTTGAAGATATGAAGAAGCAAGGAGCTACAACGACAACAATCATCCTTCCACTTGAGGTTAGTGATATTTGACTTGAATTGTTTCATTCCCTAACTATCTTTCAAGTCGTGCATATTGAAAACAAAACTGCGAAGCATGATTGAACTCTAGATAGACATAGTATTAAGGAATATAATACGAGGTTTATTGCTTAACCATTAAACTTTGTAGATAAGACATCGTCGTAATCATTTGAATGCTATTGTGATTATGTATGGGTATGAGGTGAGGATTTCATCCTAGGGAACAATGTTTTACATGTGTTCTAAGGAAGTAAGTTCATAAACTTGTTCGTGAACCGAAAAGGAAATTGCCAGGCGTTATTGGTTTTTTTATTCATTGCATATCTTATGAACAACCAATATGTGTGATTGAGTATAACCGTTCACGACTTGTTGTGTTCTTGGTAGAACTATTCACAAAGGCCTGACTTGTGTATTGGTATGACTTTTATTAGTGAAACCGATCTTAAGTAATCACCTGAGATGGTATGATCGGGTTTGTGATTTTATGAATGACCAAATATGGGAAAGGGGAACCTATCCTAGTAAGAGGTGTAGTACATCACAAAGGGGAACCGATCCTTGTATGAGGTGCAACAAGGTTTATAGCAGAAAAGGGAACCGATCCTATGAACATGTGCAACACGTTTTTAAGCAAAGGGGAACCGATCCTATGGACATGTGAAACACATATAAGTTATATACCATATATATGTGAGGAACTGATCCTAGTACCTAGTCAACCGAATTTTGGAAAGCTGGTGAGACTATGCACAATACTCACATGGAGGGTAGAACCGAAACTTGTTTTGGTAGAACCGTTGAACCCATGATTGTGATTGAATGTTATTTGATCAATCACATAGTTCTTGAAAGTTAGATGAACCAATTCTAAACTTGTTTGGAAGTGTGGAAAATCGATTTCAAGGTTGTAAGTGTGAAAGAGAAATTACAAAGTAAGGATGTCGACATACTTTGAACACGTGCTATGAATGTTTATTATTTATTTTTTCAAAGTTATTTCTTAATTGCCAAGGGAAGAGAATCCCAGGATCGAAACATAAATAAGTTAAGAATCTTTTAATTAAGGTATTTAACTTCATTTTGTAGGGAAATAAGAATTAGTAATGTGCATTTACTAATTAGAGATTTTTCGAGAGATTTCGATCATTATTTTTGGACAGAGCATTTCCAGGAATTATGAAAACCGAATTTGTGATTTAATGAATATATTGAGAATATTTTCGGTTTTGGAAATTCCTTGGAGTCCAAACTTCCTTGTCTATAAATACTTGAAGTTTGCCTTTCTAGCAAACTAATCCTTCGTAACAACAAGCTTCCTCTTTGTTGTGTTATTACTGGTGTAGCCGCTTATTCGGAGAGGAGAGTAACCTAATTATGCGAAAACTCTTACGACCGCTCAGTTTAAAGTCTTCTTTGGGATTGAGAAGCTCTAGCGTGTACCGTTGGTGGGAAACTAGATAATTGCGGTTTATCTTTTGTTTTCATTGATTCGATGGGAAAACAGTGGTTGAACTTTGATTGCACCTGGTTTGTTTATGCTTGAGAATCTTCTCCTCTGATATAAGATTCACTCAAACTAGTTCAGAGTTTCGACAGGGATCTTTAGACTGTTGTTAGTTCTAAAGACGATCTTGTGATAATCCATTGTTAACAGACTCCGTTCTGTGCATGATTGATCACAAGAGATTGTGTGCAGGTTATTATTGAAGATCTAAGAAGATTTGAAGACGAAGAAGATATTGAAGATTTCTGATTTGTGGGTTCATAATATTTGGTGTGCTCAATACTTGTTTCCGTAAAAGAGGATCCACTTAATAATCGGTTTATCCTTGTGATAGATTGGATTGATTAATTGAGTAGATCGGCATCAACACAATTCTTCGGATTAATAGTGGTGTTGGCTTAATCTTAAACGATTACTTCGGTAATTGAATATAAGATAAATCTAAGAACCAGATGAAGGAGTTTATGTTAAGATAAACAGAAGAGTCTTTGTCCGACTCATATCACTTGGTTGAATAGAGTTGATACCAAACAGATTTGTTGTTCCTTTACTGTTTGGAATACGAACCAAAGGAATTGTTCCAAGTACGTGACTAAGGTCGGAGGCGTGGAAATACAGACGGAACTAGGTGAACTATAGGTTTAGTTGCTTGGTCTCAACTATACGAAGTTAGGTGTAATTTAGTGTAGCGGATTAATCTTGAGAGTATTCAATTCTGGACAAGGTCCCGGGGTTTTTCTGCATTTGCGGTTCCTCGTTAACAAAATCTTGCTGTGTCATTTACTTTATATTTCCGCATATAATTGTTTTATTATAATTAAAGTAAATTACACAAACGTTAATTCCTATTTACTTGATAAGTGAATCCTATTGTGTTTGGTTAAGTCCGAACCTTTTTATCAAGTAACATACTTCGTTGTTGTATTGTCTCGATATCGTATCCATAGACGATCACACGAAGTGTGAACCGATTAGTTGTATTGCCTCGACTCAGTCCATAGACAATCACTTTCGGAGAAAGGACTTATAGGTAGGAAATTTTTTATCTTGAGGTATATTTGGGTGCCCTCGCCTTTTCACATTTAGTTCCGACTATACGATTGCATCTAAAAAGTTGATATGTACTTTCTTTTGGTCATGAAGTGTCTCTATGGAAATTTCATTAGGATCCCACTAGTTTTCGTACCTTTCCCAATTTTATTGACAAAACGGGGGAGAATTAATGTGTAGTTCACACTACAAATACATATGGTTTTCAGATCATTATGTAAGGGGGGGTATTTTTCATGTGAGATGAAGTATTGACTAGGGGGATTGATACATATCACCATAGTATTATTGTCGAAGTTGTGATACAATTGAACTTTGATATTGTGTAATAATACTATGACAATGTGTAACAATGATTGAGAGCTTTTGTTTTCTCATTGTGACAAAAAAGGAGGAGAAATATATGTAGTAAACAAGTGATTTGTAATCACTAAGGAAAAGAAAATTGTGCTTAAACGTTATATCTAACAAAAGAGTAAAGCATTGACTAAGGGGGAGAAACATATCATATGATGATTGTAGTTATTTGGAATACAAATGTGAAATAACAAAGATGTGTGGATTTGAAAATCTACCTAGCTTACCTTTAGGGGGAGTATTAGCTTTGTTATTTAAATGTTAACAGCGGCATTTATGGATTGAATATATGCAGGTTATTGTGTTGTTGAAACTTGGAATCAAGCGTATGTATAATGAATTTATTTTTGTTTATCCATATGATTGTAAGAGTTTTGTCACTAAGATTGACAAAGAGGGAGATTATTAGAGCATAACTCGGTTGAACCCACCAAGCGTTGGTATGTCAAGTTTGGTTGTCATATTTTAGTGAATCAATTAAAGAGTCGCTTGATTATATACTAGAGACAACTTCGTATAGGTTAGACTAGAAAGATTAGGATTATGAGACATACAAGTATTACTCGAAGACTTGAAGAATGTGAAGAAGTAAAAATCTACATCGAAGACATCATCATTCCTCTTGAGGTTAGTGAAAAAGTGGGGGTACAACAACCACACCCAATATTTCGCTTAGGAATCTGTATGGACAAACTCCAATACACTTTCTAGAGAATCAACTAGACAGTCAGACTCAATCTAGATAAAAAGTATATCAAAGAGTTTATAACTCAATCTCTCGATTTGATATATACTCATGCAAATAGAAATCTGCGAGTCTTTATCAAATACTAGAGTAACTTGGATGGTACCAAAGACCAATATCCAAGTGTCAATCAATTTAAATCAACAACCAAAAGGTCGGATATTCTAATTGATTGAACAACGCACAACCCGTGTGTTATTTCAATTATATAACAAAATATAATGCGGAAAAGAAACAACACAGACACCAAAATTTTGTTAACGAGGAAACCGCAAATGCAGGAAACCCCGGGACCTAGTCCAGTTTGAACACACACTGTATTAAGCCGCTACAGACAGTAGCCTACTCCAAGTTAACTTCGGTCTGGACTGTAGTTGAACCCCAGTTAATCTCACACTAATCCAAAGTACAATTATGCTCCTACGTCTCTGATCCCAGCAGATGCTACGTACAATTAAGTCACAAAAAATGGTACTTGATCGATTCGTGAAGCCAGGACTCATTATGACAATTCTTCAATTAAAACCTGATATTATAGTACTTCCGCGTACATTTATGATGAAAGGATATATTCTTTTAAATTAATGTATGTATGTCGAATTTATCTTACCGAATTCATATCTAAAAAACAAATAATACATGTACGTATGCAGTTCCGAACTACTACTGAATCTTGACTTGTTGACTGGAATTTTGACCTAATCTGAATCATACGAATCCGTATAATACGCGTACATATGCCGTCCCGAACTTCTTACTATATACCCCGAATAGCGAATTAGGCTCCTAATAATTTGGAATCTTTAATCGGACTCAGGCAGTCGATCATTTTTGTTTCATGATATTTTTACAAGCTTAACACATGTAAAGTGTACAAATGGTTAATAAATGCATATCATATGTATATATAATTTGGAAACAAAGTCAGGGGGATTTCACTGAATATCTCCCCAAGATGGTCAAGGTCCAGCTGAAACAAGACCGAGATCCGAAATCCACTACAGTGTTTGAGAGTGGTTTTCATGGTGTAACAGTCCTAGGGCAATATTGTAATACGCAATGTCGACAAGCAGAACGTTTTGAGTTGATCTAAAAGAGTAAACAACGTTAAATTGTTAAAAGGTGCATACTGCAGTGCACTGCTCTTACTATTTTTGGAGGCAACTCTATAGAGTCGTCAAATTCAAACTTTTCTATACAGTATGAGATTTAGTCAATAGATTGAAATATATGAAGTTCAATGCAGGGAATAAAATCATCAAACCTTCAAAAGACCGTTGAATCTCTATTACGAGCTTCATCAACATTAAACCATCTGAAACAAATCCATTGTCGTCTTCTCTATCTAGGTCATCATCAAGATCAGTTTCTTGTTACTACTATAATCAAGCTTCTTTCACAGAAATTCAAAGATATAAGGTATTGTCTCTCTATATTTCACCAAACCCGTAATCCAAACACATTCTTATTCAATGCCATGATTCAAGCTTTATCTCAAACCCCGGGTTTCGAAATCAAAGCCCTTTCGGTTTACACCCTTCAGTTGTGTAGTGAACCAAATGATTCTTATAGGAGACCTAATTGTTTCACAATTCCTTCAGTTCTGAAGGCATGTGTTTCTGCCTTCTCTTCTGTTAAACCCATACAAGAAATCCATGCCCAGCTTTTGAAATTGGGTACTTATTCTGATGCCTATGTTGGAAGTACATTGCTTGATTCTTATTCCAAGTGCAATGGAATTGAATTTGCTCAACGAGTGTTTGAAGAAATGCCGGAGAGGAATGTTGTTTCTTGGAATTCTATGATTTCAGCGTTTGCTAAAGGTGGAGATGTTAATTCCGCAAAGAGATTATTTGAAGAAATGCCTGAGAGGAATTTGGTTTCTTGGACTAGTTTGATCTCAGGTTATGCTCAGAATGGTTATTTTTCTGAGACTTTGGCTACATTTGAGAACATGGGTAAGGCAGGGGTGAAGCCAAATGAGATTACTTTAGTTAGTGTTATATCAGCTTGTGCTAATTTGGGTGCACTTGAATTTGGAAGAAAAATCCATTCTTTTATGGAGAACAACCATTACAATTTCGATTTATTTGTTGCGAGTTCCCTTGTCGATATGTATTGCAAATGCGGTGTGGTTCAAGATGCTCTTATATTATATAAGAAAATGCAACTTAAAAATGTGGTGACGTGCAGTTCGATGATTGTTGGGTTGGCCTTGAACGGGAGGCCAATGGAGGCAATTGGGATCTTTGAAGAAATGAGATTCCACTGTATGATTCCGAACGATATTACATTCATTGGTGTTTTATGTGCTTGTTGTCATGCGGGTTTGGTGGAGAAAGGAAAATTTTATTTCAGCTGTATGACTAAAGAGTACTCTCTAGTTCCTAAACTCCAACACTATGCATGTATTATTGATCTCCTCGGCCGAGCTGGTCAACTCGATCAAGCTTACCAGTTCATCAATGAAATGCCGATCAAGCCAGATGCTATTGTGTGGGGAGCTTTACTTGGTGCTTGTCGGATCCATAAAAACAATAAACTTGGTATATTTGCAGCTCAAAGGATTCTAGAACTTGATCCTGAACACTCAGGGGGATTAGTGTTTCTATCTAATGCATATGCCAGGGTGGGAGATTGGAATGGCTTGAAGAAGGTTAGGCGGATAATGAAAACACTGGGGATGAAGAAAGTACCTGGTAAAAGTTGGATAGAACTAAGTAATGTTGTTCATCAATTCTTTGCAGGAGATAAATCCCATCCACAAGATGACAATATATATGCAAATTGAACGAATTGGCCAAGTTTATAGACGTTCAGGGGTATCAGCCTAATGTAGATTCAGTATCGTCTAGCATAGAATTATAGAAAAGAAAAAAAAATCACTGAAAGCTCACAGTGAGAAACTTACAGTTGCCTTTGGTTTGATCAGCTCTCTTGAAGGGTCTGTCATTAAAATTGTGGAAAGTCTAAAGGTTTGTAATGACTGCCGTTCTGCTATAAAGCTCATTTCCAAAATTGTTAACAGAGAGATGGTATTAAGACATAGCAGCACCATTTTCACAAAGGGTGTGCTCTTGCCAAGATTGCTGGTGATGTCAAAGGAGCAAACAAGCACCGTGACATATATTTTGCTTGTAGAAGTTGTATGCACACGGCACACTAACCTACACAGACCAAACACCGATTGTACCATTTTGCAGGGAGCAGTTCTGTTTTGCAACATTGACCAGTGCAAATAATTTACAGGAAACCTTGCCGATTAATCAGAGAGGATTGATGTGTAATCGGAAAGGGTAGTATCTATATAGTACAATCTGGCTAGAGTACTACACATAAGATGTAGTACTCTAGTCATCGTGAAGATTTTGAGACGGCTGCACCGCATCCTGAAGCTACTATTCCAATCCCCAATCCCAACCCCTGAGTCAGGCACAGTTGACTCGAGATCATTTTTGTGGCTGTGTAGGTTTGCATAAAGCTGCTTCAGAGGTAGTTGCCAGAGGATAACTTCCTAGGTTGTGGGACTACAATTTGAACAACAATGACCCTCTCTTTGCTGAAATCTAAGGTATTTTGCTGGCTATACAACTAGCAAGGAGATATGGTTATAGGCAGATTGTAAGAAAAGGAGATTCAAACAGATAATACAAATTCTGAAAGGTGATAGTCTCCATCCCACTGGAGAATCAGCAGATTGGCTGATGATATGCTTATACTAGGTACAAACATGGATGTTATTAATACCACTAAGAAAATGTTGAATGAGAACTTTGACATGAAAGACTTAGGCCCCGCTGATGTCATATTAGGGATGAAGATTAGAAAAACTTCTAATGGCTATAATCTGAGTCAGTCTCATTATGTTGAATCCATACTTAAGAAATATAATCAGTTTGACTGTAAACCTGTTTGCACTCCATATGATTCTTCTTGCAAACTCATGAAGAATAAGGGTGTAGGTGTTAACCAACTTGAATACTCGAGAGTCATAGGAAGTCTTATGTATTTGATGAATTGTACGAGACCAGACATTGCTTATGCTGTGAGTAGGTTAAGCAGGTATACTTGTAATCCAGGGCATAAACATTGGGATGCACTTAATAGAGTGCTAAAGTACTTGAAGTACACAATGACCTTTTGTTTGAATTACGAAGGGTATCCGGCCGTCCTTGAGGGATTTTGCGATGCGAACTGGATAGCAGACTCAGAGGAGTCTAAGTCTACGAGTGGATATGTATTCACTCTAGCAGGTGCGTCTGTATCTTGGAAGAGTTCCAAACAGACATGTATAGCTCGCTCAACTATGGAGTCAGAGTTTATTGCGTTAGATAAAGCAGGATAGGAGGCCGAATGGCTAAGAAACTTTTTAGAAGATATTCCTCTCTGGCATAGGCCTGTGCCAGCTATATCTGTACATTGTGACAACAAATCTGCAATAGGTAGAGTTAAGAATAGCTTCTACAATGGAAAGTCTATACATATGCGTAGAAGACATGATTCTTTGAAATTACTAATCTCCACAGGCGTTATTTCCATAGATTGGACAAGGTTCAAGGAGAATATCGCGGACCCTTTGACGAAAGGTTTGCCCAAGGAGATAGTTAGTAAAGCATCGAAGGGGATGGGGCTTAGGCTCAAATAATTAAACTTGCCATTAAGAATACTCAACCTTGCTGACTGGAGATTCCAATAACAAGGTTTCGAATGAGACAACTAATTTATGGTGGGTAAAGGTAAACACTATCAGAGAATTTCATTCTCTGTCCCTTCCATATGGTGTTGATGTGATATTGTGACTGCATGTGGAGGATGACTTTTAATTAAGTCTTAATGAGTTTTATAGTTTCAATTTAAGATTGAAGTGGGGTGTAGCAGTAAACACTCTTGATGGAACTCACCTATCTGAATGAGGAAGTGGGTCGCTTCCAATGAGAATGGAGCCGATTCTCTAAAGCATTTTGAGAAACAGGATATGTCCAGGGCCAAAATGGACAAAACGGCACAAACTTAGCAAAAATTGGAAGATATCATGCATGGATGTTATTAGAATTACACCAAACGCTAGCAGTTCAAGACATAGTTCACTGTCTAGCTAGTAGTTCCGGTAACTTCTCTCTAAGCAAGGTTCAAGACCTCATGGATACCTTTGCGTAAATGGTTATATCGGGCAGTCTTATCCTGAAAAATACATGTTTCGACCCATGCCCATGCGCGTGTACCAAGCACCAAGTCCGTGTCTACTTGAAATTATTTTTTGCAAGTTTTTAACTTGATAATAAATTTATTTAAGAGTTTTATTTATGGAAAAATTCCTTTTTTCTGGTTAATTGTTTTACAAGAAACAAAACTCGTTTTATAAGAAAAAACCTAAACCTAACTTGATTTGCAAGTTAATTTTCCTATAAATACAACTCGAAAATCTCTTTTCAAAACACACAAGCAGCGACCATCTCTAGGTCTACTTTTCTTCATCTTCTTGCTTTTATTTTCGTGCGGCGTTTTACTTCCATCCCCGTTGCTGAGTTTAAGAGTGGGTAACTTGTATTGTGCTAATACAAGTTATATCGGGCAGTCTTATCCTGGACACATCTTCGCACGTTGGGGTTTAGCATTACTTTAGAGTATTGCTAAAATACAAGTTATATCGGGCAGTCGTATCCTGAAAAATACATGTTTCGACACTTGCCCATGCGCGTGTACCAAGCATCAAGTCCGTGTCTACTTGAAATTCTTTTTTGCAAGTTTTTAACTTGATAAATAATTTATTTAAGAGTTTTATTTATGGAAAAATTCCTTTTTTTTGGTTAATAGTTTTACAAGAAAAAAAACTCGTTTTATAAGAAAAAACATAAACCTAACTTGATTTGCAAGTTAATTTTCCTATAAATACAACTCGAAAATCTCTTTTCAAAACACACAAGCAACGACCATCTCTAGGTCTACTTTTCTTCATCTTCTTGCTTTTATTTTCGTGCGGTGTTTTACTTCCATCCCCATTGCTGAGTTTAAGAGTCGGTAACTTGTATAGTGCTAATACAAGTTATATCGGACAGTCTTATCCTGGACACATCTTTGCACGTTGGGGTTTAGCATTACTTTAGAGTATTGATAAAATACAAGTTATATCGGGCAGTCTTATCCTGAAAAATACATGTTTCGACCCATACCCATGCGCGTGTACCAAGCACCAAGTCCGTGTCTACTTGAAATTATTTTTTGCAAGTTTTTAACTTGATAAATAATTTATTTAAGAGTTTTATTTATGGAAAAATTCCTTTTTTGTGGTTAATTGTTTTACAAGAAACAAAACTCGTTTTATAAGAAAAAACCTAAACCTAACTTGATTTGCAAGTTAATTTTCCTATAAATACAACTCGAAAATCTCTTTTCAAAACACACAAGCAGCGACCATCTCTAGGTCTACTTTTCTTCATCTTCTTGCTTTTATTTTCGTGCGGCGTTTTACTTCCATCCCCGTTGCTGAGTTTAAGAGTGGGTAACTTGTATTGTGCTAATACAAGTTATATCGGGCAGTCTTATCCTGGACACATCTTCGCACGTTGGGGTTTAGCATTACTTTAGAGTATTGCTAAAATACAAGTTATATCGGGCAGTCGTATCCTGAAAAATACATGTTTCGACACTTGCCCATGCGCGTGTACCAAGCATCAAGTCCGTGTCTACTTGAAATTCTTTTTTGCAAGTTTTTAACTTGATAAATAATTTATTTAAGAGTTTTATTTATGGAAAAATTCCTTTTTTTTGGTTTAATTGTTTTACAAGAAAAAAACTCGTTTTATAAGAAAAACCTAAACCTAACTTGATTTGCAAGTTAATTTTCCTATAAATACAACTCGAAAATCTCTTTTCAAAACACACAAGCAACGACCATCTCTAGGTCTACTTTTCTTCATCTTCTTGCTTTTATTTTCGTGCGGTTTTACTTCCATCCCCGTTGCTGAGTTTAAGAGTGGGTAACTTGTATTGTGCTAATACAAGTTATATCGGGCAGTCTTATCCTGGACACATCTTCGCACGTTGGGGTTTAGCATTACTTTAGAGTATACTAAAATACAAGTTATATCGGGCAGTCTTATCCTGAAAAATACATGTTTCGACCCATGCATGCGCGTGTACCAAGCACCAAGTCCGTGTCTACTTGAAATTATTTTTTGCAAGTTTTTAACTTGATAAATAATTTATTTAAGAGTTTTATTTATGGAAAAATTCCTTTTTTCTGGTTAATTGTTTTACAAGAAACAAAACTCGTTTTATAAGAAAAAACCTAAACCTAACTTGATTTGCAAGTTAATTTTCCTATAAATACAACTCTAAAATCTCTTTTCAAAACACACAAGCAGCGACCATCTCTAGGTCTACTTTTCTTCATCTTCTTGCTTTTATTTTCGTGCGGTGTTTTACTTCCATCCCCGTTGCTGAGTTTAAGAGTCGGTAACTGGTATTGTGCTAATACAAGTTATATCGGACAGTCTTATCCTGGATACATCTTTGCACGTTGGGGTTTAGCATTACTTTAGAGTATTGATAAAATACAAGTTATATCGAGCAGTCTTATCCTGAAAAATACATGTTTCGACCCATGCCCATGCGCGTGTACCAAGCACCAAGTCCGTGTCTACTTGAAATTATTTTTTGCAAGTTTTTAACTTGATAATAAATTTATTTAAGAGTTTTATTTATGGAAAAATTCCTTTTTTCTGGTTAATTGTTTTACAAGAAACAAAACTCGTTTTATAAGAAAAAACCTAAACCTAACTTGATTTGCAAGTTAATTTTCCTATAAATACAACTCGAAAATCTCTTTTCAAAACACACAAGCAGCGACCATCTCTAGGTCTACTTTTCTTCATCTTCTTGCTTTTATTTTCGTGCGGCGTTTTACTTCCATCCCCGTTGCTGAGTTTAAGAGTGGGTAACTTGTATTGTGCTAATACAAGTTATATCGGGCAGTCTTATCCTGGACACATCTTCGCACGTTGGGGTTTAGCATTACTTTAGAGTATACTAAATAATTTTATCGGGCAGTCTTATCCTGAAAAATACATGTTTCGACCCATGCCCATGCGCGTGTACCAAGCACCAAGTCCGTGTCTACTTGAAATTATTTTTTGCAAGTTTTTAACTTGATAAATAATTTATTTAAGAGTTTTATTTATGGAAAAAATTCCTTTTTTGTGTTAATTGTTTTACAAGAAACAAAACTCGTTTTATAAGAAAAAACCTAAACCTAACTTGATTTGCAAGTTAATTTTCCTATAAATACAACTCGAAAATCTCTTTTCAAAACACACAAGCAGCGACCATCTCTAGGTCTACTTTTCTTCATCTTCTTGCTTTTATTTTCGTGCGGCGTTTTACTTCCATCCCCGTTGCTGAGTTTAAGAGTGGGTAACTTGTATTGTGCTAATACAAGTTATATCGGGCAGTCTTATCCTGGACACATCTTCGCACGTTGGGGTTTAGCATTACTTTAGAGTATTGCTAAAATACAGTTATGGGCATCTATCCTGAAAAATACATGTTTCGACCCATGCCCATGCGCGTGTACCAAGCACAAGTCCGTGTCTACTTGAAATTTTTTTGCAAGTTTTTAACTTGATAAATAATTTATTTAAGAGTTTTATTTATGGAAAAATTCCTTTTTTGTGTGTTAATTGTTTTACAAGAAACAAAACTCGTTTTATAAGAAAAAACCTAAACCTAACTTGATTTGCAAGTTAATTTTCCTATAAATACAACTCGAAAACTCTTTTCAAAACACACAAGCAGCGACCATCTCTAGGTCTACTTTTCTTCATCTTCTTGCTTTTATTTTCGTGCGGCGTTTTACTTCCATCCCCGTTGCTGAGTTTAAGAGTGGGTAACTTGTATTGTGCTAATACAAGTTATATCGGGCAGTCTTATCCTGGACACATCTTCGCACGTTGGGGTTTAGCATTACTTTAGAGTATACTAAATAATGTTATGGGCAGTCGTATCGAAAAATACATGTTTCGACCCATGCCCATGCGCGTGTACCAAGCACCAAGTCCGTGTCTACTTGAAATTATTTTTTGCAAGTTTTTAACTTGATAAATAATTTATTTAAGAGTTTTATTTATGGAAAAATTCCTTTTTTGTGTTAATTGTTTTACAAGAAACAAAACTCGTTTTAAAAGAAAAACCTAAACCTAACTTGATTTGCAAGTTAATTTTCCTATAAATACAACTCGAAAATCTCTTTTCAAAACACACAAGCGACCATCTCTAGGTCTACTTTTCTTCATCTTCTTGCTTTTATTTTCGTGCGGCGTTTTACTTCCATCCCCGTTGCTGAGTTTAAGAGTGGGTAACTTGTATTGTGCTAATACAAGTTATATCGGGCAGTCTTATCCTGGACACATCTTCGCACGTTGGGGTTTAATTACTTTAGAGTATCTAAATACAAGTTATATGGGTCTTATCCTGAAAAATACATGTTTCGACCCATGCCCATGCGCGTGTACCAAGCACCAAGTCCGTGTCTACTTGAAATTATTTTTTGCAAGTTTTTAACTTGATAAATAATTTATTTAAGAGTTTTATTTATGGAAAAATTCCTTTTTTGTGTTTAATTGTTTTACAAGAAACAAAACTCGTTTTATAAGAAAAAACCTAAACCTAACTTGATTTGCAAGTTAATTTTCCTATAAATACAACTCGAAAATCTCTTTTCAAAACACACAAGCAGCGACCATCTCTAGGTCTACTTTTCTTCATCTTCTTGCTTTTATTTTCGTGCGGCGTTTTACTTCCATCCCGTTGCTGAGTTTAAGAGTGGGTAACTTGTATTGTGCTAATACAAGTTATATCGGGCAGTCTTATCCTGGACACATCTTCGCACGTTGGGGTTTAGCATTACTTTAGAGTATTGCTAAAATGTGTTATATGGCAGTGTGCGAAAAATACATGTTTCGACCCATGCCCATGCGCGTGTACCAAGCACCAAGTCCGTGTCTACTTGAAATTATTTTTTGCAAGTTTTTAACTTGATAAATAATTTATTTAAGAGTTTTATTTATGGAAAAATTCCTTTTTTGTGTTTAATTGTTTTACAAGAAACAAAACTCGTTTTATAAGAAAAAACCTAAACCTAACTTGATTTGCAAGTTAATTTTCCTATAAATACAACTCGAAAATCTCTTTTCAAAACACACAAGCAGCGACCATCTCTAGGTCTACTTTTCTTCATCTTCTTGCTTTTATTTTCGTGCGGTGTTTTACTTCCATCCCCGTTGCTGAGTTTAAGAGTGGGTAACTTGTATTGTGCTAATACAAGTTATATCGGGCAGTCTTATCCTGGACACATCTTCGCACGTTGGGGTTTAGCATTACTTTAGAGTATTCTAAAATAAGTGTATGGGCAGTCTATCCTGAAAAATACATGTTTCGACCCATGCCCATGCGCGTGTACCAAGCACCAAGTCCGTGTCTACTTGAAATTATTTTTTGCAAGTTTTTAACTTGATAAATAATTTATTTAAGAGTTTTATTTATGGAAAAATTCCTTTTTTGTGTTTAATTGTTTTACAAGAAACAAAACTCGTTTTAAAGAAAAAACCTAAACCTAACTTGATTTGCAAGTTAATTTTCCTATAAATACAACTCGAAAATCTCTTTTCAAAACACACAAGCAGCGACCATCTCTAGGTCTACTTTTCTTCATCTTCTTGCTTTTATTTTCGTGCGGCGTTTTACTTCCATCCCCGTTGCTGAGTTTAAGAGTGGGTAACTTGTATTGTGCTAATACAAGTTATATCGGGCAGTCTTATCCTGGACACATCTTCGCACGTTGGGGTTTAGCATTACTTTAGAGTATACTAAATACAGTTATTGGGGTCGAAAAAACATGTTTCGACCCATGCCCATGCGCGTGTACCAAGCACCAAGTCCGTGTCTACTTGAAATTATTTTTTGCAAGTTTTTAACTTGATAAATAATTTATTTAAGAGTTTTATTTATGGAAAAATTCCTTTTTTGTGTTTAATTGTTTTACAAGAAACAAAACTCGTTTTATAAGAAAAAACCTAAACCTAACTTGATTTGCAAGTTAATTTTCCTATAAATACAACTCGAAAATCTCTTTTCAAAACACACAAGCAGCGACCATCTCTAGGTCTACTTTTCTTCATCTTCTTGCTTTTATTTTCGTGCGGCGTTTTACTTCCATCCCCGTTGCTGAGTTTAAGAGTGGGTAACTTGTATTGTGCTAATACAAGTTATATCGGGCAGTCTTATCCTGGACACATCTTCGCACGTTGGGGTTTAGCATTAAGAGTATTGCAACTAGTTATATGGGGTGCGAAAAATACATGTTTCGACCCATGCCCATGCGCGTGTACCAAGCACCAAGTCCGTGTCTACTTGAAATTATTTTTTGCAAGTTTTTAACTTGATAAATAATTTATTTAAGAGTTTTATTTGGAAAAATTCCTTTTTTGTGTTTAATTGTTTTACAAGAAACAAAACTCGTTTTATAAGAAAAACCTAAACCTAACTTGATTTGCAAGTTAATTTTCCTATAAATACAACTCGAAAACTCTTTTCAAAACACACAAGCAGCGACCATCTCTAGGTCTACTTTTCTTCATCTTCTTGCTTTTATTTTCGTGCGGTGTTTTACTTCCATCCCCGTTGCTGAGTTTAAGAGTGGGTAACTTG
This sequence comes from Papaver somniferum, assembly GCF_003573695.1. Taxonomy (NCBI): domain Eukaryota; kingdom Viridiplantae; phylum Streptophyta; class Magnoliopsida; order Ranunculales; family Papaveraceae; genus Papaver; species Papaver somniferum. The sequence goes on from NC_039366.1 coordinate 57,040,674, forward strand.
TATTGTGCTAATACAAGTTATATCGGGCAGTCTTATCCTGGACACATCTTCGCACGTTGGGGTTTAGCATTACTTTAGAGTATATAAAATACAAGTTATATGGGTGTATCCTGAAAAATACATGTTTCGACCCATGCCCATGCGCGTGTACCAAGCACCAAGTCCGTGTCTACTTGAAATTATTTTTTGCAAGTTTTTAACTTGATAAATAATTTATTTAAGAGTTTTATTTATGGAAAAATTCCTTTTTTGTGTTTAATTGTTTTACAAGAAACAAAACTCGTTTTAAAGAAAAAACCTAAACCTAACTTGATTTGCAAGTTAATTTTCCTATAAATACAACTCGAAAATCTCTTTTCAAAACACACAAGCAGCGACCATCTCTAGGTCTACTTTTCTTCATCTTCTTGCTTTTATTTTCGTGCGGCGTTTTACTTCCATCCCCGTTGCTGAGTTTAAGAGTGGGTAACTTGTATTGTGCTAATACAAGTTATATCGGGCAGTCTTATCCTGGACACATCTTCGCACGTTGGGGTTTAATTACTTTAGTATTCTAAATACAAGTTAATCGGGCAGTCTTATCCTGAAAAATACATGTTTCGACCCATGCCCATGCGCGTGTACCAAGCACCAAGTCCGTGTCTACTTGAAATTATTTTTTGCAAGTTTTTAACTTGATAAATAATTTATTTAAGAGTTTTATTTATGGAAAAATTCCTTTTTTGTGTTAATTGTTTTACAAGAAACAAAACTCGTTTTATAAGAAAAAACCTAAACCTAACTTGATTTGCAAGTTAATTTTCCTATAAATACAACTCGAAAATCTCTTTTCAAAACACACAAGCAGCGACCATCTCTAGGTCTACTTTTCTTCATCTTCTTGCTTTTATTTTCGTGCGGCGTTTTACTTCCATCCCCGTTGCTGAGTTTAAGAGTGGGTAACTTGTATTGTGCTAATACAAGTTATATCGGGCAGTCTTATCCTGGACACATCTTCGCACGTTGGGGTTTAGCATTACTTTAGAGTATTGCTAACTAATTTATATGGGCAGTCGTATCCTGAAAAATACATGTTTCGACCCATGCCCATGCGCGTGTACCAAGCAATCAAGTCCGTGTCTACTTGAAATTATTTTTTGCAAGTTTTTAACTTGATAAATAATTTATTTAAGAGTTTTATTTGTGGAAAAATTCCTTTTTTGTGTTTAATTGTTTTACAAGAAACAAAACTCGTTTTATAAGAAAAAACCTAAACCTAACTGATTTGCAAGTTAATTTTCCTATAAATACAACTCGAAAATCTCTTTTCAAAACACACAAGCAGCGACCATCTCTAGGTCTACTTTTCTTCATCTTCTTCTTGCTTTTATTTTCGTGCGGTTTTACTTCCATCCCCGTTGCTGAGTTTAAGAGTGGGTAACTTGTATTGTGCTAATACAAGTTATATCGGGCAGTCTTATCCTGGACACATCTTCGCACGTTGGGGTTTAACATTACTTTAGAGTATTTCTAAAATACAAGTTATATCGGGCAGTCATCCTGAAAAATACATGTTTCGACCCATACCCATGCGCGTGTACCAAGCACCAAGTCCGTGTCTACTTGAAATTATTTTTTGCAAGTTTTTAACTTGATAAATAATTTATTTAAGAGTTTTATTTATGGAAAAATTCCTTTTTTGTGTTAATTGTTTTACAAGAAACAAAACTCGTTTTATAAGAAAAAACCTAAACCTAACTTGATTTGCAAGTTAATTTTCCTATAAATACAACTCGAAAATCTCTTTTCAAACACAAGCAGCGACCATCTCTAGGTCTACTTTTCTTCATCTTCTTGCTTTTATTTTCGTGCGGCGTTTTACTTCCATCCCCGTTGCTGAGTTTAAGAGTGGGTAACTTGTATTGTGCTAATACAAGTTATATCGGGCAGTCTTATCCTGGACACATCTTCGCACGTTGGGGTTTAGCATTACTTTAGAGTATTGCTAAAATACAAGTTATATCGGGCAGTCGTATCCTGAAAAATACATGTTTCGACCCATGCCCATGCGCGTGTACCAAGCATCAAGTCCGTGTCTACTTGAAATTATTTTTTGCAAGTTTTTAACTTGATAAATAATTTATTTAAGAGTTTTATTTGTGGAAAAATTCCTTTTTTGTGGTTAATTGTTTTACAAGAAACAAAACTCATTTTATAAGAAAAAACCTAAACCTAACTTGATTTGCAAGTTAATTTTCCTATAAATACAACTCGAAAAACTATTTTCAAAACACACAAGCAGCGACCATCTGGACACATCTTTGCATGTTGGGGTTTAGCATTACTTTAGAGTATTGCTAAAATACAAGTTATATCGGGCAGTCTTATCCTGAAAAATACATGTTTAGACCTATGCCCATGCGTGTGTACCAAGCACCAAGTCCGTGTCTACTTGAAATTATTTTTTGCAAGTTTTTAACTTGATAAATAATTTATTTAAGAGTTTTATTTATGGAAAAATTCCTTTTTTGTGGTTAATTGTTTTACAAGAAACAAAACTCGTGTTAAAAGAAAAAACCTAAACCTAACTTGATTTGCAAGTTAATTTTTCTATAAATACAACTCGAAAATCTCTTTTCAAAACACACAAGCAGCGACCATCTCTAGGTCTACTTTTCTTCATCTTCTTGCTTTTATTTTCGTGCGGCGTTTTACTTCCATCCCCGTTGCTGAGTTTAAGAGTGGGTAACTTGTATTGTGTTAATACAAGTTATATCAGGCAGTCTTATCCTGGACACATCTTCGCACGTTGGGGTTTAGCATTACTTTAGAGTATTGCTAAAATACAAGTTATATCGGGCAGTCGTATCCTGAAAAATACATGTTTCGACCCATGCCCATGCGCGTGTACCAAGCATCAAGTCCGTGTCTACTTGAAATTCTTTTTTGCAAGTTTTTAACTTGATAAATAATTTATTTAAGAGTTTTATTTATGGAAAAATTCCTTTTTTGTGGTTAATAGTTTTACAAGAAAAAAAACTCGTTTTATAAGAAAAAACCTAAACCTAACTTGATTTGCAAGTTAATTTTCCTATAAATACAAATCTAAAATCTCTTTTCAAAACACACAAGCAACGACCATCTCTAGGTCTACTTTTCTTCATCTTCTTGCTTTTATTTTCGTGCGGTATTTTACTTCCATCCCCGTTGCTGAGTTTAAGAGTCGGTAACTTGTATTGTGCTAATACAAGTTATATCGGGCAGTCTTATCCTGGACACATCTTTGCACGTTGGGGTTTAGCATTACTTTAGGGTATTGCTAAAATACAAGTTATATCGGGCAGTCTTATCCTGAAAAATACATGTTTCGACCCATGATCATGCGCGTGTACCAAGCACCAAGTCCGTGTCTACTTGAAATTATTTTTTGCAAGTTTTTAACTTGATAAATAATTTATTTAAGAGTTTTATTTATGGAAAAATTCTTTTTTTCTGGTTAATAGTTTTACAAGAAACAAAACTCGTTTTATAAGAAAAAACCTAAACCTAACTTGATTTGCAAGTTAATTTTCCTATAAATACAACTCGAAAATCTCTTTTCAAAATACACAAGCAGCGACCATCTCTAGGTCTACTTTTCTTCATCTTCTTGCTTTTATTTTCGTGCGGCGTTTTACTTCCATCCCCGTTGCTGAGTTTAAGAGTGGTAACTTGTATTGTGCTAATACAAGTTATATCGGGCAGTCTTATCCTGGACACATCTTCGCACGTTGGGGTTTAACATTACTTTAGAGTATTTCTAAAATACAAGTTATATCGGGCAGTCGTATCCTGAAAAATACATGTTTCGACCCATACCCATGCGCGTGTACCAAGCACCAAGTCCGTGTCTACTTGAAATTATTTTTTGCAAGTTTTTAACTTGATAAATAATTTATTTAAGAGTTTTATTTATGGAAAAATTCCTTTTTTGTGGTTAATTGTTTTACAAGAAACAAAACTCGTTTTATAAGAAAAAACCTAAACCTAACTTGATTTGCAAGTTAATTTTCCTATAAATACAACTCGAAAAACTCTTTTCAAAACACACAAGCAGCGACCATCTCTAGGTCTACTTTTCTTCATCTTCTTGCTTTTATTTTCGTGCGGCGTTTTACTTCCATTCCCGTTGCTGAGTTTAAGAGTGGGTAACTTGTATTGTGCTAATACAAGTTATATCGGGCAGTCTTATCCTGGACACATCTTCGCACGTTGGGGTTTAGCATTACTTTAGAGTATTGCTAAAATACAAGTTATATCGGGCAGTCTTATCCTGAAAAATACATGTTTCGACCCATGCCCATGCGTGTGTACCAAGCACCAAGTCCGTGTCTACTTGAAATTATTTTTTCCAAGTTTTTAACTTGATAAATGATTTATTTAAGAGTTTTATTTATGGAAAAATTCTTTTTTTGTGGTTATTATTTTTACAAGAAACAAAACTCGTTTTAAAAGAAAAAACCTAAACCTAACTTGATTTGCAAGTTAATTTTCCTATAAATACAACTCGAAAATCTCTTTTCAAAACAAACAAGCAGCGACCATCTCTAGGTCTACTTTTCTTCATCTTCTTGCTTTTATTTTCGTGCGGCGTTTTACTTCCATCCCCGTTGCTGAGTTTAAGAGTGGGTAACTTGTATTGTGATAATACAAGTTATATCGGGCAGTCTTATCCTGGACACATCTTTGCACGTTGGGGTTTAGCATTACTTTAGAGTATTGCTAAAATACAAGTTATATCGGGCAGTCGTATCCTGAAAAATACATGTTTCGACCCATGCCCATGCGTGTGTACCAAGCACCAAGTCCGTGTCTACTTGAAATTATTTTTTGCAAGTTTTTAACTTGATAAATAATTTATTTAAGAGTTTTATTTATGGAAAAATTCCTTTTTTGTGGTTAATTGTTTTACAAGAAACAAAACTCGTTTTATAAGAAAAAACCTAAACCTAACTTGATTTGCAAGTTAATTTTCTTATAAATACAACTCGAAAATCTCTTTTCAAAACACACAAGCAGCGACCATCTCTAGGTCTACTTTTCTTCATCTTCTTGCTTTTATTTTCGTGCGGCGTTTTACTTCCATCCCCGTTGTTGAGTTTAAGAGTGGGTAACTTGTATTGTGCTAATACAAGTTATATCGGGCAGTCTTATCCTGGACACATCTTCGCACGTTGGGGTTTAGCATTACTTTAGAGTATACCCCCGAACTAATGTGTTAAGGACAGCTTGTTGAACCTGTGATTCTGCCCTCATCAATTTGTTCGTGGTAGAGTTGTTTTATACGGTTCTTTTATATTTATTGTTTGATACATCTGACGTTTCTTCTATTGTTGCAAGAATCCAACAATCTTAACACATTAGTATTCCTTGTAACAATGGGAAAGAACGACGTTGAAAGACCACAAAAGTTTAATGGAAAGGATTTCAAGAGATGGCAATCCAAGATGTTGTTTTATCTAAGCCATCATGAACTGGATTATGTACTTGTTCCACATGATGAATTGATGAATGCTGAAGCTTTAACTGAGGAGGTGATCGAATATAACAAGCGGTGTAATTTTCTGGCGAAAAATCATATCATGAATGGTTTGGAAGATACGATGTATGATTTTTACAATGCTAAAGAAAATTTCAGTGCTTGTGATTTGTGGACTGCGTTAGAAGCAAAGTATCAAGCGGAGACTGCAGGGAGCAAGCAATTTCTGGTGGCGAAGTTTATGGACTTCAAGATGATGAATGATAAGCCTGTTGTTGATCATTTCCTCGAATTTCAACAGATTATTAATGAGATTCTTGCTGAAGGTATAGTCATTGATGAGATGTTTCAAGTATCTGCGATAATTGAGAAGTTACCAACTTCCTGGTCTGAGCACAAGAAAAAGCTAAGACATTAAACTGGCGAGATCAACATGGTTGAATTAGGGAAGAAGATTCAAGTGGAAGAGTTGTTGTGCTCCAAAGATAATAACGTGTCTTCTGCAAGGGACATGAGTAATAAGCTCATATGACTGAACATAGATCTTCTAAAGCTGGAAAAGGTGAGAGTAACAATCGTAACTCTAAGCGTGGTCCTCCCAAGAAAGGTATGTTTCGAAAACAAGAGTCTAGCATTACTAAAATTAAGGGTTCTTGTTATGCGTGTGGAGTTAATGGCCATATGACAGTTCACTGTAGACATCGTAAGGACAAGAAGGATAATGCTAACTTGGTTGAAAAGAACAAGGATGAGTTTTCTGCTGTAGTGTCTGAAGTTAATTTGGTGACCAATGTGATGGACTGGTGGGTAGACTCTGGAGCTACCAAGCATGTTTGTGGGAACAGAGACATGTTCACCTCCTACCAGAGGGTAGGGGAAGGCGAGGAGAAACTCTATATGAGTAACTACTAAGAAAACCTATCCTGGTTGCATTACATACCTAGCCGAGTCTGATCCTCAGACTTATAAAGAATCCATGACTTGTCCTGAAGCTCCGTGGTGGAAAGAAGCTTCAATTAGTGAAATGGATTCCGTTCGAGAAAACAATACTTTTGAACTTGTAGATTTACCTCAAGGGTCTAAGGCCATAGGTTGTAAATGGATTTTAAAGAGAAAACGTAATATAAATGGAACTATTGAAAAATACAAGGCTAGGTTGGTAGAGAAAGGCTATAAACAGATAGAAGGTATAGACTTCTTTGATACATATTCACCAGTAAGTAGAATTAGCTCCTTTAGGATGTTAATTGCTATAGCTTCTGTCCATAACCTACAGATACATCAAATGTATGTAAAGACAACGTTTTTGAATGGTGAATTAGATGAAGAAATTTATATGGAACAACCCTAAGGCTTTGTAGTTAAAGGTTGTGAGAAGAAGGTTTTTAAACTGAAGAAATCTTTTTATGGATTGAAACAAGCACCTAAATAGTGGCATGAGAAGTTTGATCATGTGATGATTTCTAGTGGTTTTAGAATTAATGAATCTGATAAGTGTGTTTATACTAAACTTGTCAAGGATGCCTGTGTGGTTGTATGCTTGTATGTTGATGATATGCTTATACTAGGTACAAACATGGATGTTATTAATACCACTAAGAAAATGTTGAATGAGAACTTTGACATGAAAGACTTAGGCCCCGCTGATGTCATATTAGGGATGAAGATTAGAAAAACTTCTAATGGCTATAGTCTGAGTCTGTCTTATTATGTTGAATCCATACCTAAGAAATATAATCAGTTTGACTGTAAACCTGTTTGCACTCCATATGATTCTTCTTGCAAACTCATGAAGAATAAGGGTGTAGGTGTTAACCAACTTGAATACTCGAGAGTCATAGGAAGTCTGATGTATTTGATGAATTGTACGAGACCAGACATTGCTTATGCTGTGAGTAGGTTAAGAAGGTATACTTGTAATCCAGGGCATAAACATTGGGATGCACTTAATAGAGTGCTAAAGTACTTTAAGTACACAATGACCTTTTGTTTGAATTACGAAGGGTATCCGGCCGTCCTTGAGGGATTTTGCGATGTGAACTGGATAGCTGACTCAGAGGAGTCTAAGTCTACGAGTGGATATGTATTCACTCTAGCATGTGCGTTTGTATCTTGTAAGAGTTCCAAACAGACATGTATAGCTCGCTCAACTATGGAGTCGGAGTTTATTGCGTTAGATAAAGCAGGAGAGGAGGCTGATTGGCTAAGAAACTTTTTAGAAGATATTCCTCTCTGGCATAGGCCTGTGCCAGCTATATCTATACATTGTGACAACAAATCTGCAATAGGTAGAGCTAAGAATAGCTTCTACAATGGAAAGTCTATACATATGCGTAGAAGACATGATTCTTTGAAATTACTAATCTCCACAGGCGTTATTTCCATAGATTGGACAAGGCAAAGGAGAATATCGCGGACCCTTTGACGAAAGGTTTGCCCAAGGAGATAGTTAGTAAAGCATCAAAGGGGATGGGGATTAGGCTCAAATAATTAAACTTGCCATGAAGGATACTCAACCTTGCTGACTAGAGATTCCAATAACAAGGTTTCGAATGAGACAACTAATTTATGGTGGGTAAAGGTAAACACTATTAGAGAATTTCATTCTCTGTCCCTTCCATATGGTGTTGATGTGATAGTGTGACTGCATGTGGAGGATGACTTTTAATTAAGTCTTAATGAGTTCTATAGTTTCAATTTAAGATTGAAGTGGGGTGTAGCAGTAAACACTCTTGATGGAACTCACCTATCTGAATGAGGAAGTGGGTCGCTTTAAATGAGAATGGAGCCGATTCTCTAAAGCATTTTGAGAAACAGGATATGTCCAGGACCAAAATGGACAAAACGACACAATCTTAGCAACACTTGGAAGATATCATGCATGGATGTTATTAGAATTACACCAAACACTAGCAGTTCAAGACATAGTTCACTGTCTAGCTAGTAGTTCCGGTAACTTCTCTCTAAGCAAGGTTCAAGACCTCATGGACACCTTTGCCTAAATGGTATTTTCCGTACTCTGATTATTCGTTTTTTACCGAGATTTCATTCATGTGGGCGATTGTTGGAGAAAATGAGTTATTTAATAAATGATTTTTTGGTCTTGGTGTGGTTTGATCTCATGACCTAAGGGTCTAAGGATACTCACTCATTTTTGAGTGAATGAAATGGAACCTTTAGTCCCACATTGTGGAAAACTAAAGAGGTGCTCCACTATATTACCATGTTCTCATGGATATGTTGTTAAACAATGTGGGTGGAGCGGGTGGGGCGAATAATACATGTTTCGACCCATGCCCATGCGCGTATACCAAGCACCAAGTCCGTGTCTACTTGAAATTATTTTTTGCAAGTTTTTAACTTGATAAATAATTTATTAAGAGTTTTATTTATGGAAAAATTCCTTTTTTCTGGTTAATTGTTTTACAAGAAACAAAACTCGTTTTATAAGAAAAAACCTAAACCTAACTTGATTTGCAAGTTAATTTTCCTATAAATACAACTCGAAAATCTCTTTTCAAAACACACAAGCAGCGACCATCTCTAGGTCTACTTTTCTTCATCTTCTTGCTTTTATTTTCGTGCGGCGTTTTACTTCCATACCCGTTGCTGAGTTTAAGAGTGGGTAACTTGTATTGTGCTAATACAAATTATATCAGGCAGTCTTATCCTGGACACATCTTCGCACGTTGGGGTTTAGCATTACTTTAGAGTATACCCGCGAACTAATGTGTTAAGGACAGCTTGTTGAACCTGTGATTCTGCCCTCATCAATTTGTTCGTGGTAGAGTTGTTTGATACGGTTCTTTATATTTATTGTCTGATACATCTGACGTTTCTTATATTGTTGCAAGAATCCAACAATCTTAACACATTAGTATTCCTTGTAACAATGGGAAAGAACGACATTGAAAGACCACAAAGGTTTAATGGAAAGGATTTCAAAAGATGGCAATCCAAGATGTTGTTTTATCTAAGCCATCATGAACTGGATTATGTACTTGTTCCACATGATGAATTGATGAATGTTGAAGCTTTAACTGAGGAGGTGATCGAGTATAACAAGCGGTGTAATTTTCTGGCGTAAAATCATATCATGAATGGTTTGGAAGATACGATGTATGATTTTTACAATGTTAAAGAAAATTTCAGTGCTTATGATTTGTGGACTGCGTTAGAAGCAAAGTATCAAGCGGAGACTGCAAGGAGCAAGAAATTTCTGGTGGCGAAGTTTATGGACTTCAAGATGACGAATGATAAGCCTGTTGTTGATCAATTCCTCTAATTTCAACAGATTATTAATGAGATTCTTGCTGAAGGTATGGTCATTGATGAGAAGTTTCAAGTATCTGCGGTAATTGAGAAGTTACCAACTTCCTGGTTTGAGTACAAGAGAAAGCTAAGACATGAAACTGGCGAGATCAACATGGTTGAATTAGGGAAGAAGATTCAAGTGGAAGAGTTTTTGTGCTCCAAAGATAAGAACGTGTCTTCTGCAAGGGACATGAGTAATAAAGCTCATATGACTGAACATAGATCTTCCAAAGCTGGAAAAGGTGAGCGTAACAATCGTAACTCTAAGCGTGGTCCTCCCAAGAAAGGTATGTTTCGAAAACCAGAGTCTAGCATTACTAAAATTAAGGGTGCTTGTTATGCGTGTAGAGTTACTTTCCATATGATAGTTCGATGTAGACATCGTAAGGACAAGAAGGATAGTGCTAACTTGGTTGAAAAGAACAAGGATGAGTTTTCTGCTGTAGTGTCTGAAGTTAATTAGGTAACCAATGTGATGGACTGGTGGGTAGACTCTGGAGCTACCAAGCATGTTTGTGGGAACAGAGACCTGTTCACCTCCTACCAGTGGGTAGGAGAAGGCGAGAAACTCTATATGGGCAACTCATCTGCATCAGAGGTTGCAGGAAAAGGAAAGGTCGGTCTGAAGCTCACATCTGGCAAAACTCTCACATTGAATGAAGATCTTCATGTTCCAGACATCTGCAAAAATCTTGTTTCTTGTTCTGTTTTAGATGATAAGGGTTTTAAAGTTTCAATTGAGTCTGGAAAACTTATAGTAACTAAGGGAGATGATTATGTGGGTACGGGTTATAAGACTGGGGGTCTTTACAAACTTAATGTAACCTGTCCTGAAGTGAAATTGAATGATTCTTCTGCTTACATGTGTGTGTCATCGAATGTTTGGCATGGTAGACTTGGTCATGTAAATTACAAATCAATGCATAAACTGGCTAGCGTAGGCTGCATACCCAAATTCACTTTAGATAAAAGTCATAAGTGTGAGATTTGCGTAGAATCTAAGCATGCTAAGAAATCATTCAGGAAGAATGTCCAGAGAAACACTAAACCCTTAGAATTGATTCATTCAGACGTGGTTGACATGAAGTCAGTTCAAACTAGAGGTGGTAAGAAATGGTTTGTCACTTTTATAGATGATTGTACGAGGTACTGTCAGGTTTATTTGCTTAGAGGGAAGGACGATGCCTTAGAAGCCTTTAAGATATATAAACGTGAAGTTGAAAACCAATTGAATGCTACCATTAAAACTTTTAGGTCTGACCGTGGTGGTGAGTATCTAATTCCTATTGGAGATTTCTGTGAAGAACATGGCATAATACATGAAACTACATCCCCTTATTCACCTCAATCCAATGGTGTAGCTGAACGTAAGAACCGTCCCCTTAAGGATATGATGAATGCCGTGTTGATTAGTTCAGGATTACCTTCGAATTTGTGGGGGGAGGCTATCCTCTCAGCCAATTTCATCCTGAACAGAGTACCCTTTAAAGGATCAGATAAAACTCCATATGAATTATGGAAAGGTAAACAACCATCTTATGATTACTTCAAAGTGTGGGGGTGCTTGGCAAAGGTGGTCATCCCTCCTCCTAAGACAAATAAGATAGGACCCAAAACCGTTGATTGTGTTTTTATAGGGTATCCTGAGCATTCTAGTGCTCATAGGTTTATGGTTGTGAGTTCTGAAATTTCTGACATAGGGTTGAATACTATCATGGAGTCTAGGGATGCTGAGTTCTTTGAGAATGTTTTTCCTATGAAACGTGATTCTCGAAAGAGATGTTTAGATGATCCCCTAGAATTTACACCATCCAGTCAGTCATTACCTTTAGAGGAAGATGAACCAGAAATAGAACCTAGAAGAGGTAAAAGGGTTAAAACTATGAAAACCTATCCTGGTTGCATTACATACCTAGCCGAGTCTGATCCTCAGACTTACAAAGAAGCCATGACTTGTCCTGAAGCTCCGTGGTGGAAAGAAGCTTCAATTAGTGAAATGGATTCCATTCGAGAAAACAGTACTTTTGAACTTGTAGATTTACCTCCAGGGTCTAAGGCCATAGGTTGTAAATGGATTTTCAAGAGAAAACGTAATATAAATGGAACTATTGAAAAATACAAGGCTAGGTTGGTAGCGAAAGGCTATAAACAAATAGAAGGTATAGACTTCTTTGATACATATTCACCAGTAAGTAGAATTAGCTCCATTAGGATGTTAATTGCTATAGCTTCTGTCCATAACCTACAGATACATCAAATGGATGTAAAGACAGCGTTTTTGAATGGTGAATTAGATGAAGAAATTTATATGGAACAACCCGAAGGCTTTGTAGTTAAAGGTTGTGAGAAGAAGGTTTGTAAACTGAAGAAATCTTTGTATGGATTGAAACAAGCACCTAAACAGTGGCATGAGAAGTTTGATCATGTGATGATTTATAGTGGTTTTAGAATTAATGAATCTTATAAGTGTGTTTATACTAAACTTGTCAAGGATGCCTGTGTGGTTGTATGCTTGTATGTTGATGATATGCTTATACTAGGTACAAACATGGATGTTATTAATACCACTAAGAAAATGTTGAATGAGAACTTTGAAACGAAAGACTTAGGCCCCGCTGATGTCATATTAGGGATGAAAATTAGAAAAACTTCTAATGGCTATAGTCTGAGACAGTCTCATTATGTTGAATCCATACTTAAGAAATATAATCATTTTGACTGTAAACCTGTTTGCACTCCATATGATTCTTCTTGCAAACTCATGAAGAATAAGGGTGTAGGTGTTAACCAACTTGAATATTCGAGAGTCATAGGAAGTATGATGTATTTGATGCATTGTACGAGACCAGATATTGCTTATGCTGTGAGTAGGTTAAACAGGCATACTTGTAATCCAGGGCATAAACATTGGGATGCACTTTATAGAGTGCTAAAGTACTTGAAGTACACAATGACCTTTTGTTTGAATTACGAAGGGTATCCGGCCGTCCTTGAGGGATTTTGCGATGCGAACTGGATAGCAGACTCAGAGGAGTCTAAGTCTACGAGTGGATATGTATTCACTCTAGCAGGTGCGTCTGTATCTTGGAAGAGTTCCAAACAGACATGTATAGCTCGCTCAACTATGGAGTCGGAGTTTATTGCGTTACATAAAGCAGAAGAGGAGGCCGAATGGTTAAGAAACATTTTAGAAGATATTCCTCTCTGGCATAGGGCTGTCCCAGCTATATCTATACATTGTGACAACAAATCTGCAATAGGTAGAGCTAAGAATAGCTTCTACAATGGAAAGTCTATACATATGCGTAGAAGACATGATTCTTTGAAATTACTAATCTCCACAGGCGTTATTTCCATAGATTGGACAAGGTCCAAGGAGAATATTGCGGACCCTTTGACGAAAGGTTTGCCCAAGGAGATAGTTAGTAAAGCATCGAAGGGGATGGGGCTTAGGCTCAAATAATTAAACTTGCCATGAAGGATACTCAACCTTGCTGTCTCGATATTCCAATAACAAGGTTTCGAATGAGACAACTAATTTATGGTGGGTAAAGGTAAACACTATCAGAGAATTTCATTCTCTGTTCCTTCCCTATGGTGTTGATGTGATAGTGTGACTGCATGTGGAGGATGACTTTTAATTAAGTCTTAATGAGTTCTATAGTTTCAATTTAAGATTGAAGTGGGGTGTAGCAGTAAACACTCTTGATGGAACTCACCTATCTGAATGAGGAAGTGGGTCGCTTTCAATGAGAATGGAGCCGATTCTCTAAAGCATTTTGAGAAACAGGATATGTCCAGGACCAAAATGGACAAAACGGCACAAACTTAGCAACACTTGGAAGATATCATGCATGGATGTTATTAGAATTACACCAAACACTAGCAGTTCAAGACATAGTTCACTGTCTAGCTAGTAGTTCCGGTAACTTCTCTCTAAGCAAGGTTGAAGACCTCATGGACACCTTTGCCTAAATGGTATTTTCCGTACTATGATTTTTCGTTTTTTACCGAGATTTCATTCATGTGGTGGATCGTTGGAGAAAATGAGTTATTTAATAAATGATTTTTTGGTCTTGGTGTGGTTTGATCTCATGACCTAAGGGTCTAAGGATACTCACTCATTTTTGAGTGAATGAAATGGAACCTTTAGTCCCACATTGTGGAAAACTAAAGAGGTGCTCCACTATATTACCATGTTCTCATGGATATGTTGTAAAACAATGTGGGTGGAGCGGTTGGGGCGAAAAATACATGTTTCGACCCATGCCCATGCGCGTGTACCAAGCACCAAGTCCGTGTCTACTTGAAATTATTTTTTGCAAGTTTTTAACTTGATAAATAATTTATTTAAGAGTTTTATTTATGGAAAAAATTCTTTTTTGTGTTTAATTGTTTTACAAGAAACAAAACTCGTTTTATAAGAAAAAACCTAAACCTAACTTGATTTGCAAGTTAATTTTCCTATAAATATAACTCGAAAATCTCTTTTCAAAACACACAAGCAGCGACCATCTCTAGGTCTACTTTTCTTCATCTTCTTGCTTTTATTTTCGTGCGGCGTTTTACTTCCATCCCCGTTGCTGAGTTTAAGAGTGGGTAACTTGTATTGTGCTAATACAAGTTATATCGGGCAGTCTTATCCTGGACACATCTTCACACGTTGGGGTTTAGCATTACTTTAGAGTATACCCGCGAACTAATGTGTTAAGGACAACTTGTTGAACATGTGATTCTGCCCTCATAAATTTGTTCGTGGTAGAGTTGTTTGATACGGTTCTTTATATTTATTGTTTGATACATCTGACGTTTCTTCTATTGTTGCAAGACTCCAACAATCTTAACACATTATTATTCCTTGTAACAAACATAGATTTTACAAAGCTGGAAAAGGTGAGAGTAACAATCGTAATTCTAAGCGTCGTCCTCCCAAGAAAGGTATGTTTCGAAAACCAGAGTCTAGCATTACTAAAATTAAGGGTGTTTGTTATGCGTGTGGAGTTACTGGCCATATGGCAGTTTACTGTAGATATCGTAAGGACAAGAAGGATAATGCTAACTTGGTTGAAAAGAACAAGGATGAGTTTTCTGTTTTAGTGTCTGAAGTTAATTTGGTGACCAATGTGATGGACTGGTGGGTAGACTCTGGAGCTACCAAGCATGTTTGTGGGAACAGAGACCTGTTCACCTCCTACCAGAGGGTAGGGGAAGGCGAGAAACTCTATATGGGTAACTCATCTGCATCAGAGGTTGCAGGAAAAGGAAAGGTCGGTCTGAAGCTCATATCTGGCAAGACTCTCACATTGAATGAAGTTCTTCATGTTCCAGACATCTGCAAAAATCTTGTTTCTTGTTCTGTTTTAGATGATAAGGGTTTTAAAGTTTCAATTGAGTCTGGAAAACTTATAGTAACTAAGGGCAATGATTATGTGGGTAAGGGTTATAAGACTGGGGGTCTTTACAAACTTAATGTAACTTGTCCTGAAGTGAAATTGAATGATTCTTCTGCTTACATGTGTGTGTCATCGAATGTTTGGCATTGTAGACTTGGTCATGTAAATTACAAATCAATGCATAAACTGGCTAGCATAGGCTGCATACCCAAATTCACTTTAGATAAAAGTCATAAGTGTGAGATTTGCGTAGAATCTAAGCATGCTAAGAAATCATTCAGGAAGAATGTCCAGAGAAATACTAAACCCTTAGAATTGATTCATTCAGACGTAGTTGACATGAAGTCAGTTCAAACTAGAGGTGGTAAGAAATGGTTTGTCACTTTTATAGATGATTGTACGAGGTACTGTCAGGTTTATTTGCTTAGAGGGAAGGACAACGCCTTAGAAGCCTTTAAGATATATAAACGTGAAGTTGAAAACCAATTGAATGCTACCATTAAAACTTTTAGGTCTGACCGTGGTGGTGAGTATCTAATTCCTATTGGAGATTTCTGTGAAGAACATGGCATAATACATGAAACTACATCCCCTTATTCACCTCAATCCAATGGTGTAGCTGAACGTAAGAACCGTCCCCTTAAGGATATGATGAATGCCGTGTTGATTAGTTCAGGATTACCTTCGAATTTGTGGGGGGAGGCTATCCTCTCAGCCAATTTCATCCTGAACAGAGTACCCTTTAAAGGATCAGATAAAACTCCATATGAATTATGGAAAGGTAAACAACCATCTTATGATTACTTCAAAGTGTGGGGGTGCTTGGCAAAGGTGGTCATCCCTCCTCCTAAGACAAATAAGATAGGACCCAAAACCGTTGATTGTGTTTTTATAGGGTATCCTGAGCATTCTAGTGCTCATAGGTTTATGGTTGTGAGTTCTGAAATTTCTGACATAGGGTTGAATACTATCATGGAGTCTAGGGATGCTGAGTTCTTTGAGAATGTTTTTCCTATGAAACGTGATTTTCGAAAGAGATGTTTAGATGATCCCCTAGAATTTCCATCATCCAGTCAGTCATTACCTTTAGAGGAAAATGAACCAGAAATAGAACCTAGAAGAGGTAAAAGGGTTAAAACTAAGAAAACCTATCCTGGTTGCATTACATACCTAGCCGAGTCTGATCCTCAGACTTATAAAGAAGCCATGACTTGTCCTGAAGCTCTATGGTGGAAAGAAGCTTCAATTAGTGAAATGGATTCCGTTCGAGAAAACAGTACTTTTGAACTTGTAGATTTACCTCCAGGGTCTAAGGCCATAGGTTGTAAATGGATTTTCAAGAGAAAACGTAATATAAATGGAACTATTGAAAAATACAAGGCTAGGTTGGTAGCGAAAGGCTATAAACAGATAGAAGGTATAGACTTCTTTGATGCATATTCACCAGTAAGTAGAATTAGCTCCATTAGGATGTTAATTGCTATAGCTTCTATCCATAACCTACAGATACATCAAACGGATGTAAAGACAGCGTTTTTGAATGGTGAATTAGATGAAGAAATTTATATGGAACAACCCGAAGGCTTTGTAGTTAAAGGTTGTGAGAAGAAGGTTTGTAAACTGAAGAAATCTTTGTATGGATTGAAACAAGCACCTAAACAGTGGCATGAGAAGTTTGATCATGTGATGATTTATAGTGGTTTTAGAATTAATGAATCTTATAAGTGTGTTTATACTAAACTTGTCAAGGATGCCTGTGTGGTTGTATGCTTGTATGTTGATGATATGCTTATACTAGGTACAAACATGGATGTTATTAATACCACTAAGAAAATGTTGAATGAGAACTTTGAAACGAAAGACTTAGGCCCCGCTGATGTCATATTAGGGATGAAAATTAGAAAAACTTCTAATGGCTATAGTCTGAGACAGTCTCATTATGTTGAATCCATACTTAAGAAATATAATCATTTTGACTGTAAACCTGTTTGCACTCCATATGATTCTTCTTGCAAACTCATGAAGAATAAGGGTGTAGGTGTTAACCAACTTGAATATTCGAGAGTCATAGGAAGTATGATGTATTTGATGCATTGTACGAGACCAGATATTGCTTATGCTGTGAGTAGGTTAAACAGGTATACTTGTAATCCAGGGCATAAACATTGGGATGCACTTTATAGAGTGCTAAAGTACTTGAAGTACACAATGACCTTTTGTTTGAATTACGAAGGGTATCCGGCCGTCCTTGAGGGATTTTGCGATGCGAACTGGATAGCAGACTCAGAGGAGTCTAAGTCTACGAGTGGATATGTATTCACTCTAGCAGGTGCGTCTGTATCTTGGAAGAGTTCCAAACAGACATGTATAGCTCGCTCAACTATGGAGTCGGAGTTTATTGCGTTACATAAAGCAGAAGAGGAGGCCGAATGGTTAAGAAACATTTTAGAAGATATTCCTCTCTGGCATAGGGCTGTCCCAGCTATATCTATACATTGTGACAACAAATCTGCAATAGGTAGAGCTAAGAATAGCTTCTACAATGGAAAGTCTATACATATGCGTAGAAGACATGATTCTTTGAAATTACTAATCTCCACAGGCGTTATTTCCATAGATTGGACAAGGTCCAAGGAGAATATTGCGGACCCTTTGACGAAAGGTTTGCCCAAGGAGATAGTTAGTAAAGCATCGAAGGGGATGGGGCTTAGGCTCAAATAATTAAACTTGCCATGAAGGATACTCAACCTTGCTGTATCGATATTCCAATAACAAGGTTTCGAATGAGACAACTAATTTATGGTGGGTAAAGGTAAACACTATCAGAGAATTTCATTCTCTGTTCCTTCCCTATGGTGTTGATGTGATAGTGTGACTGCATGTGGAGGATGACTTTTAATTAAGTCTTAATGAGTTCTATAGTTTCAATTTAAGATTGAAGTGGGGTGTAGCAGTAAACACTCTTGATGGAACTCACCTATCTGAATGAGGAAGTGGGTCGCTTTCAATGAGAATGGAGCCGATTCTCTAAAGCATTTTGAGAAACAGGATATGTCCAGGACCAAAATGGACAAAACGGCACAAACTTAGCAACACTTGGAAGATATCATGCATGGATGTTATTAGAATTACACCAAACACTAGCAGTTCAAGACATAGTTCACTGTCTAGCTAGTAGTTCCGGTAACTTCTCTCTAAGCAAGGTTGAAGACCTCATGGACACCTTTGCCTAAATGGTATTTTCCGTACTATGATTTTTCGTTTTTTACCGAGATTTCATTCATGTGGTGGATCGTTGGAGAAAATGAGTTATTTAATAAATGATTTTTTGGTCTTGGTGTGGTTTGATCTCATGACCTAAGGGTCTAAGGATACTCACTCATTTTTGAGTGAATGAAATGGAACCTTTAGTCCCACATTGTGGAAAACTAAAGAGGTGCTCCACTATGTTACCATGTTCTCATGGATATGTTGTAAAACAATGTGGGTGGAGGTGGGGCGAAAAATACATGTTTCGACCCATGCCCATGCGTGTGTACCAAGCACCAAGTCCGTGTCTACTTGAAATTATTTTTTGCAAGTTTTTAACTTGATAAAAAATTTATTTAAGAGTTTTATTTATGGAAAAATTCCATTTTTGTGGTTAATTGTTTTACAAGAAACAAAACTCGTTTTATAAGAAAAACCTAAACCTAACTTGATTTGCAAGTTAATTTTCCTATAAATACAACTCGAAAATCTCTTTTCAAAACACACAAGCAGCGACCATCTCTAGGTCTACTTTTCTTCATCTTCTTGCTTTTATTTTCGTGCGGCGTTTTACTTCCATCCTCGTTGCTGAGTTTAAGAGTGGGTAACTTGTATTGTGCTAATACAAGTTATATCGGGAAGTCTTATCCTGGACACATCTTCGCACGTTGGGGATTAGCATTACTTTAGAGTATACCCGCGAACTAATGTGTTAAGGACAGCTTGTTGAACCTGTGATTCTGCCCTCATCAATTTGTTCGTCGTAGAGTTGTTTGATACAGTTATATATATCTATTGTTTGATACATCTGACGTTTCTTCTATTGTTGCAAGAATCCAACAATCTTAACACATTAGTATTCCTTGTAACAATGGGAAAGAACGACGTTGAAAGACGACAGAAGTTTAATGGAAAGGATTTCAAGAGATGGCAATCCAAGATGTTGTTTTATCTAAGCCATCATGAACTGGATTATGTACTTGTTCCACATGATGAATTGATGAATGTTGAAGCTTTAACTGAGGAGGTGATCTAGTATAACAAGCGGTGTAATTTTCTGGCGAAAAATCATATCATGAATGGTTTGGAAATACGATGTATGATTTTTACAATGTTAAAGAAAATTTCAGTGCTTATGATTTGTGGAATGCGTTAGAAGCAAAGTATCAAGCGGAGACTGCAGGGAGCAAGAAATATCTGGTGGCGAAGTTTATGGACTTCAAGATGACGAATGATAAGCCTGTTGTTGATCAATTCCTCTAAATTCAACAGATTATTAATGAGATTCTTGCTGAAGGTATGGTCATTGATGAGACGTTTCAAGTATCTGCGGTAATTGAGAAGTTACCAACTTCCTGGTCTGAGTACAAGAAAAAGCTAAGACATGAAACTGGCGAGATCAACATGGTTGAATTAGGGAAGAAGATTCAAGTGGAAGAGTTGTTGTGCTCCAAAGATAAGAACGTGTCTTCTGCAAGGGACATGAGTAATAAAGATCATATGACTGAATATAGATCTTCCAAAGCTGGAAAAGGTGAGAGTAACAATCGTAACTCTAAGCGTGGTCCTCCCAAGAAAGGTATGTTTCGAAAACCAGAGTCTAGCATTACTAAAATTAAGGGTGCTTGTTATGCGTGTAGAGTTACTGGACATATGGCAGTTCGCTGTAGACATCGTAAGGACAAAAAGGATAATGCTAACTTGGTTGAAAAGAACAAGGATCAGTTTTCTGCTGTGTGTCTGAAGTTAATTTGGTGACCAATGTGATGGGATGGTGGGTAGACTCTGGAGCTACTGATAGACAAATTTATGTGTCTAATATGTCTCAATTGTATGTATTGTTAGTACTCGATTTTCTATTTATTTTGTTATTTTATGTCTTTGTAGGTATTTTTAGAGAAATAAGCTCTTGCGGCAAAATTGGCTCGAAAAGTGGTGTTTTACACCCCAGGATAAAGTACTAAAGGCACCCAGGAAACACCCCGAAGGAGTGTTAAAGCGCCCCAAAAATATGCCGGAGAAACCCCAGAAAATAACTATTCACGCCCAAAAAATTACTATTTGCACCCCATAAGGCAAGTGCTAAAGGGACACCCGTAGAGGATTAGGGGGAGGGCATCTTCTTCCCAAAAATTCAAAAAATGAATTTTGGCGGGAAAACGATTCTCATCTACTGTGTGATTTTTCGATCAAAGTTTGAAGGCGTTCTGGGTAGACTAAAGGGCTGAAACTTCATGGGTAGTTGTGATATGTCCTAACAAAGCTATTATGGGTGTTTGTTTCGATCGAATTTGGCTAGATAACTTGGTTTTAATCCAAACAGGGAGTTAGAGGAAAAACATGAGCTTGCACGGGTTGTGAGGAATTTAAACGTGTACTGCACGTGTTTGGAAGAGTTAATCGATATTATGTAGCGTGAAGAAGGTATAGAGGGAAAGAAATACAGCTGCATGCGCGTGGAAGATCAAAAAATGGAAACTTTGGCCGTGGAGAATAATATTGATAAATGAATATTATTTGGGAGATATGGCGTGATTAAATGAGGATTAGGAGTATAAATATATTTATCAAGGTACAAGAGAGGTGGGTCGAGAGTTTGGGGTCGAGAGAAGGTCCAGAGAAGCAGAAATCAAGAGTTGATGAAACTATGTTTCTGCTACTGCTGCTGATGAAGAACACCAAGAACACGAAAAACAGACTCGCAAGAACAGTGGTTTATCAACAGTGTCTAAGACGCACAGCCGTGGGTCGCAGTGTAGTCTAAACATCAGCAGCACTTGTATTTTATCGTTCATTCTGTGACGCTTTTTGTGCGTCGCAGATTACAGTTTTACACCATTTTCTCCTTTTCTCTCCATTGTAAACACCATTTGAGCTATAAAAATATATTTTGAGCGTGTTTTCATCATGAGGAGCTAAAACCCAACACTGGGACGACGGAGGAGGCTGAATTTCATCCTTGGGGTAATTTATTTTATTCTTTTTTATGACTTTTGCATTAATCTAAAATTGAAATATGATTTGAATTAATTGGTTGTTATTTAATTTGATGATGTATGCTTAGCTTAGTTGTTTTGATACATCATGCTTAGGACTTACAATCGATGTTTTGAGAATCTATCTTGGAAAAATCAGAGTCCATGTTAATTTTATTGAGTTTTAAATTGTCAAAGAATTTATGAATGAACCCTGTGTAGTGAATTCGGCCAAATCCTTAGTCCCAGTACCTCTCGCCCATTGTTAATATTTTTGAATATATATTTTTTTTTAAATCTAAAAATTCCATTTCCTTCACAAGTCTGAAACGAATCCTATTTACTACAACCCCATCAAAAAACACAATCAGTTACCAAGCATGTTTGTGGGAACAGAGACTTGTTCACCTCCTACCAGAGGGTAGGGGAAGGCGAGAAACTCTATATGGGTAACTCATTTGCATCAGAGGTTGCAGGAAAAGGAAAGGTCGGTCTGAAGCTCACATCTGACAAGACTCTCACATTGAATGAAGTTCTTCATGTTCCAGACATCTGCAAAAATCTTGTTTCTTGTTCTGTTTTAGATGATAAGGGTTTTAAAGTTTCAATTGAGTCTGGAAAACTTATAGTAACTAAGGGCAATGATTATGTGGGTACGGGTTATAAGACTGGGGGTCTTTACAAACTTAATGTAACCTGTCCTGAAGTGAAATTGAATGATTCTTCTGCTTACATGTGTGTGTCATCGAATGTTTGGCATGGTAGACTTGGTCATGTAAATTACAAATCAATGCATAAACTGGCTAGCGTAGGCTGCTACCCAAATTCACTTTAGATAAAAGTCATAAGTGTGAGATTTGCGTAGAATCTAAGCATGCTAAGAAATCATTCAGGAAGAATGTCCAGAGAAACACTAAACCCTTAGAATTGATTCATTCAGACGTGGTTGACATGAAGTCAGTTCAAACTAGAGGTGGTAAGAAATGGTTTGTCACTTTTATAGATGATTGTACGAGGTACTGTCAGGTTTATTTGCTTAGAGGGAAGGACGATGCCTTAGAAGCCTTTAAGATATATAAACGTGAAGTTGAAAACCAATTGAATGCTACCATTAAAACTTTTAGGTCTGACCGTGGTGGTGAGTATCTAATTCCTATTGGAGATTTCTGTGAAGAACATGGCATAATACATGAAACTACATCCCCTTATTCACCTCAATCCAATGGTGTAGCTGAACGTAAGAACCGTACCCTTAAGGATATGATGAATGCCATGTTGATTAGTTCAGGATTACCTTCGAATTTGTGGGGGGAGGCTATCCTCTCAGCCAATTACATCCTGAACAGAGTACCTTTTAAAGGATCAGATAAAACTCCATATGAGTTATGGAAAGGTAAACAACCATCTTATGATTATTTCAAAGTGTGGGGGTGCCTGGAAAAGGTGGCCATCCCTCCTCCTAAGACAAATAAGATAGGACTCAAAACCGTTGATTGTGTTTTTATAGGGTATCCTGAGCATTCTAGTGCTCATAGGTTTATGGTTGTGAGTTCTGAAATTTCTGACATAGGGTTGAATACTATCATGGAGTCTAGGGATGCTGAGTTCTTTGAGAATGTTTTTCCTATGAAGCGTGATTCTCGAAAGATATGTTTAGATGATCCCCTAGAATTTCCATCATCCAGTCAATCATTACCTTTAGAGGAAGATGAACCATAAATAGAACCTAGAAGAGGTAAAAGGGTTAAAACTAAGAAAACCTATCCTGGTTGCATTACATACCTAGCCGAGTCTGATCCTCAGACTTATAAAGAATCCATGACTTGTCCTGAAGCTCCATGGTGGAAAGAAGCTTCAATTAGTGAAATGGATTCCGTTCGAGAAAACGGTACTTTTGAACTTATAGATTTACCTCCAGGGTCTAAGGCCATAGGTTGTAAATGGATTTTCAAGTGAAAACGTAATATAAATAGAACTATTGAAAAATACAAGGCTAGGTTGGTAGCGAAAGGCTATAAACAAATAGAAGGTATAGACTTCTCTGATACATATTCACCAGTAAGTAAAATTAGCTCCATTAGGATGTTAATTGCTATAGCTTCTGTCCATAACCTACAGATACATCAAATGGATGTAAAGACAACGTTTTTGAATGGTGAATTAGATGAAGAAATTTATATGGAACAACCCGAAGGCTTTGTAGTTAAAGGTTGTGAGAAGAAGGTTTGTAAACTGAAGAAATCTTTGTATGGATTGAAACAAGCACCTAAACAGTGGCATGAGAAGTTTGATCATGTGATGATTTATAGTGGTTTTAGAATTAATGAATCTTATAAGTGTGTTTATACTAAACTTGTCAAGGATGCCTGTGTGGTTGTATGCTTGTATGTTGATGATATGCTTATACTAGGTACAAACATGGATGTTATTAATACCACTAAGAAAATGTTGAATGAGAACTTTGAAACGAAAGACTTAGGCCCCGCTGATGTCATATTAGGGATGAAAATTAGAAAAACTTCTAATGGCTATAGTCTGAGACAGTCTCATTATGTTGAATCCATACTTAAGAAATATAATCATTTTGACTGTAAACCTGTTTGCACTCCATATGATTCTTCTTGCAAACTCATGAAGAATAAGGGTGTAGGTGTTAACCAACTTGAATATTCGAGAGTCATAGGAAGTATGATGTATTTGATGCATTGTACGAGACCAGATATTGCTTATGCTGTGAGTAGGTTAAACAGGTATACTTGTAATCCAGGGCATAAACATTGGGATGCACTTTATAGAGTGCTAAAGTACTTGAAGTACACAATGACCTTTTGTTTGAATTACGAAGGGTATCCGGCCGTCCTTGAGGGATTTTGCGATGCGAACTGGATAGCAGACTCAGAGGAGTCTAAGTCTACGAGTGGATATGTATTCACTCTAGCAGGTGCGTCTGTATCTTGGAAGAGTTCCAAACAGACATGTATAGCTCGCTCAACTATGGAGTCGGAGTTTATTGCGTTACATAAAGCAGAAGAGGAGGCCGAATGGTTAAGAAACATTTTAGAAGATATTCCTCTCTGGCATAGGGCTGTCCCAGCTATATCTATACATTGTGACAACAAATCTGCAATAGGTAGAGCTAAGAATAGCTTCTACAATGGAAAGTCTATACATATGCGTAGAAGACATGATTCTTTGAAATTACTAATCTCCACAGGCGTTATTTCCATAGATTGGACAAGGTCCAAGGAGAATATTGCGGACCCTTTGACGAAAGGTTTGCCCAAGGAGATAGTTAGTAAAGCATCGAAGGGGATGGGGCTTAGGCTCAAATAATTAAACTTGCCATGAAGGATACTCAACCTTGCTGTCTCGATATTCCAATAACAAGGTTTCGAATGAGACAACTAATTTATGGTGGGTAAAGGTAAACACTATCAGAGAATTTCATTCTCTGTTCCTTCCCTATGGTGTTGATGTGATAGTGTGACTGCATGTGGAGGATGACTTTTAATTAAGTCTTAATGAGTTCTATAGTTTCAATTTAAGATTGAAGTGGGGTGTAGCAGTAAACACTCTTGATGGAACTCACCTATCTGAATGAGGAAGTGGGTCGCTTTCAATGAGAATGGAGCCGATTCTCTAAAGCATTTTGAGAAACAGGATATGTCCAGGACCAAAATGGACAAAACGGCACAAACTTAGCAACACTTGGAAGATATCATGCATGGATGTTATTAGAATTACACCAAACACTAGCAGTTCAAGACATAGTTCACTGTCTAGCTAGTAGTTCCGGTAACTTCTCTCTAAGCAAGGTTGAAGACCTCATGGACACCTTTGCCTAAATGGTATTTTCCGTACTATGATTTTTCGTTTTTTACCGAGATTTCATTCATGTGGTGGATCGTTGGAGAAAATGAGTTATTTAATAAATGATTTTTTGGTCTTGGTGTGGTTTGATCTCATGACCTAAGGGTCTAAGGATACTCACTCATTTTTGAGTGAATGAAATGGAACCTTTAGTCCCACATTGTGGAAAACTAAAGAGGTGCTCCACTATATTACCATGTTCTCATGGATAATTTGTGGGGCGAAAAATACATGTTTCGACCCATGCCCATGCGCATGTACCAAGCACCAAGTCCGTGTCTACTTGAAATTATTTTTTGCAAGTTTTTAACTTGATAAATAATTTATTTAAGAGTTTTATTTATGGAAAAATTCCTTTTTTGTGTTTAATTGTTTTACAAGAAACAAAACTCGTTTTATAAGAAAAAACCTAAACCTAACTTGATTTGCAAGTTAATTTTCCTATAAATACAACTCGAAAATCTCTTTTCAAAACACTCAAGCAGCGACCATCTCTAGGTTTTTTTTTCTTCATCTTCTTGCTTTTATTTTCGTGCGGCGTTTTACTTCCATCCCCGTTGCTGAGTTTAAGAGTGGGTAACTTGTATTGTGCTAATACAAGTTATATCGGGCAGTCTTATCCTGGACACATCTTCGCACGTTGGGGTTTAGCATTACTTTAGAGTATACCCACGAACTAATGTTTTAAGGACAGCTTCTTGAACCTGTGATTCTGCCCTCATCAATTTGTTCGTGGTAGAGTTGTTTGATACGGTTCTTTATATTTATTGTTTGATACATCTGACGTTTCTTCTATTGTTGCAAGACTCCAACAATCTTAACATATTATTATTCCTTGTAACAATGGGAAAGAACGACGTTGAAAGACCACAGAAGTTTAATGGAAAGGATTTCAAGAGATGGAAATCCAAGATGCTGTTTTATCTAAGTCATCATGAACTGGATTATGTACTTGTTCCACATGATGAATTGATGAATGCTGAAGCTTTAACTGAGGAGGTGATCGAGTATAACAAGCGGTGTAATTTTCTGGCGAAAAATCATATCATGAATGGTTTGGAAGATACGATGTATGATTTTTACAATGCTAAAGAAAATTTCAGTACTTATGATTTGTGGACTGCGTTAGAAGCAAAGTATCAAGCGGAGACTGCAGGGAGCAAGAAATTTCTGGTGGCGAAGTTTATGGACTTCAAGATGACGAATGATAAGCCTGTTGTTGATCAATTCCTCGAATTTCAACAGATTATTAATGAGATTCTTGCTGAAGGTATGGTCATTGATGAGACGTTTCAAGTATCTGCGGTAATTGAGAAGTTACCAACTTCCTGGTCTGAGTACAAGAAAAAGCTAAGACATGAAACTGGCGAGATCAACATGGTTGAATTATGGAAGAAGATTCAAGTGGAAGAGTTGCTGTGCTCCAAAGATAAGAACGTGTCTTCTGCAAGGAACATGAGTAATAAAGCTCATATGACTGAACATAGATCTTCCAAAGATGGAAAAGGTGAGAGTAACAATCATAACTCTAAGCGTGATCCTCCCAAGAAAGGTATGTTTCGAAAACCAGAGTCTAGCATTACTAAAATTAAGGGTGCTTGTTATGCGTGTGGAGTTATTGGCCATATGGCAGTTCACTGTAGACATCGTAAGGACAAGAAGAATAATGCTAACTTGGTTGAAAAGAAAAAGGATGAGTTTTCTGTTGTAGTGTCTGAAGTTAATTTGGTGACCAATGTGATGGACTGGTGGGTAGACTCTGGAGCTACCAAACATGTTTGTGGGAATAGAGATCTGTTCACCTCCTACCAGAGGGTAGGGGAAGGCGAGAAACTCTTTATGGGTAACTCATCTGCATCAGAGGTTGCAGGAAAAGGAAAGGTCGGTCAGAAGATCACATCTGGAAAGACTCTCACATTGAATGAAGTTCTTCATGTTCCAGACATCTGCAAAAATCTTGTTTCTTGTTCTGTTTTAGATGATAAGGGTTTTAAAGTTGCAATTGAGTCTGGAAAACTTATAATAACTAAGGGCAATGATTATGTGGGTAAGGGTTATAAGACTGGGGGTCTTTACAAACTTAATGTAACCTGTCCTGAAGTGAAATTGAATGATTCTTCTGCTTACATGTGTGTGTCATCGAATGTTTGGCATGGTAGACTTGGTCATGTAAATTACAAATCAATGCATAAACTGGCTAGCGTAGGCTGCATACCCAAATTCACTTTAGATAAAAGTCATAAGTGTGAGATTTGCGTAGAATCTAAGCATGCTAAGAAATCATTCAGGAAGAATGTCCAGAGAAACACTAAACCCTTAGAATTGATTCATTCAGACGTAGTTGACATGAAGTCAGTTCAAGCTAGAGGTGGTAAGAAATGGTTTGTCACTTTTATATATGATTGTACGAGGTACTGTCAGGTTTATTTGCTTAGAGGGAAGGACGATGCCTTAGAATCCTTTAAGATATATAAACGTGAAGTTGAAAACCAATTGAATGCTACCATTAAAACTTTTAGGTCTGACCGTGGTGGTGAGTATCTAATTCCTATTGGAGATTTCTGTGAAGAACATGGCATAATACATGAAACTACATCCCCTTATTCACCTCAATCCAATGGTGTAGCTGAACGTAAGAACCGTCCCCTTAAGGATATGATGAATGCCGTGTTGATTAGTTCAGGATTACCTTCGAATTTGTGGGGGGAGGCTATCCTCTCAGCCAATTTCATCCTGAACAGAGTACCCTTTAAAGGATCAGATAAAACTCCATATGAATTATGGAAAGGTAAACAACCATCTTATGATTACTTCAAAGTGTGGGGGTGCTTGGCAAAGGTGGTCATCCCTCCTCCTAAGACAAATAAGATAGGACCCAAAACCGTTGATTGTGTTTTTATAGGGTATCCTGAGCATTCTAGTGCTCATAGGTTTATGGTTGTGAGTTCTGAAATTTCTGACATAGGGTTGAATACTATCATGGAGTCTAGGGATGCTGAGTTCTTTGAGAACGTTTTTCCTATGAAACGTGATTTTCGAAAGAGATGTTTAGATGATCCCCTAGAATTTCCATCATCCAGTCAGTCATTACCTTTAGAGGAAAATGAACCAGAAATAGAACCTAGAAGAGGTAAAAGGGTTAAAACTAAGAAAACCTATCCTGGTTGCATTACATACCTAGCCGAGTCTAATCCTCAGACTTATAAAGAAGCCATGACTTGTCCTGAAGCTCTATGGTGGAAAGAAGCTTCAATTAGTGAAATGGATTCCGTTCGAGAAAACAGTACTTTTGAACTTGTAGATTTACCTCCAGGGTCTAAGGCCATAGGTTGTAAATGGATTTTCAAGAGAAAACGTAATATAAATGGAACTATTGAAAAATACAAGGCTAGGTTGGTAGCGAAAGGCTATAAACAGATAGAAGGTATAGACTTCTTTGATGCATATTCACCAGTAAGTAGAATTAGCTCCATTAGGATGTTAATTGCTATAGCTTTTATCCATAACCTACAGATACATCAAATGGATGTAAAGACAGCGTTTTTGAATGGTGAATTAGATGAAGAAATTTATATGGAACAACCCGAAGGCTTTGTAGTTAAAGGTTGTGAGAAGAAGGTTTGTAAACTGAAGAAATCTTTGTATGGATTGAAACAAGCACCTAAACAGTGGCATGAGAAGTTTGATCATGTGATGATTTATAGTGGTTTTAGAATTAATGAATCTTATAAGTGTGTTTATACTAAACTTGTCAAGGATGCCTGTGTGGTTGTATGCTTGTATGTTGATGATATGCTTATACTAGGTACAAACATGGATGTTATTAATACCACTAAGAAAATGTTGAATGAGAACTTTGAAACGAAAGACTTAGGCCCCGCTGATGTCATATTAGGGATGAAAATTAGAAAAACTTCTAATGGCTATAGTCTGAGACAGTCTCATTATGTTGAATCCATACTTAAGAAATATAATCATTTTGACTGTAAACCTGTTTGCACTCCATATGATTCTTCTTGCAAACTCATGAAGAATAAGGGTGTAGGTGTTAACCAACTTGAATATTCGAGAGTCATAGGAAGTATGATGTATTTGATGCATTGTACGAGACCAGATATTGCTTATGCTGTGAGTAGGTTAAACAGGTATACTTGTAATCCAGGGCATAAACATTGGGATGCACTTTATAGAGTGCTAAAGTACTTGAAGTACACAATGACCTTTTGTTTGAATTACGAAGGGTATCCGGCCGTCCTTGAGGGATTTTGCGATGCGAACTGGATAGCAGACTCAGAGGAGTCTAAGTCTACGAGTGGATATGTATTCACTCTAGCAGGTGCGTCTGTATCTTGGAAGAGTTCCAAACAGACATGTATAGCTCGCTCAACTATGGAGTCGGAGTTTATTGCGTTACATAAAGCAGAAGAGGAGGCCGAATGGTTAAGAAACATTTTAGAAGATATTCCTCTCTGGCATAGGGCTGTCCCAGCTATATCTATACATTGTGACAACAAATCTGCAATAGGTAGAGCTAAGAATAGCTTCTACAATGGAAAGTCTATACATATGCGTAGAAGACATGATTCTTTGAAATTACTAATCTCCACAGGCGTTATTTCCATAGATTGGACAAGGTCCAAGGAGAATATTGCGGACCCTTTGACGAAAGGTTTGCCCAAGGAGATAGTTAGTAAAGCATCGAAGGGGATGGGGCTTAGGCTCAAATAATTAAACTTGCCATGAAGGATACTCAACCTTGCTGTATCGATATTCCAATAACAAGGTTTCGAATGAGACAACTAATTTATGGTGGGTAAAGGTAAACACTATCAGAGAATTTCATTCTCTGTTCCTTCCCTATGGTGTTGATGTGATAGTGTGACTGCATGTGGAGGATGACTTTTAATTAAGTCTTAATGAGTTCTATAGTTTCAATTTAAGATTGAAGTGGGGTGTAGCAGTAAACACTCTTGATGGAACTCACCTATCTGAATGAGGAAGTGGGTCGCTTTCAATGAGAATGGAGCCGATTCTCTAAAGCATTTTGAGAAACAGGATATGTCCAGGACCAAAATGGACAAAACGGCACAAACTTAGCAACACTTGGAAGATATCATGCATGGATGTTATTAGAATTACACCAAACACTAGCAGTTCAAGACATAGTTCACTGTCTAGCTAGTAGTTCCGGTAACTTCTCTCTAAGCAAGGTTGAAGACCTCATGGACACCTTTGCCTAAATGGTATTTTCCGTACTATGATTTTTCGTTTTTTACCGAGATTTCATTCATGTGGTGGATCGTTGGAGAAAATGAGTTATTTAATAAATGATTTTTTGGTCTTGGTGTGGTTTGATCTCATGACCTAAGGGTCTAAGGATACTCACTCATTTTTGAGTGAATGATATGGAACCTTTAGTCCCACATTGTGGAAAACTAAAGAGGTGCTCCACTATGTTACCATGTTCTCATGGATATGTTGTAAAACAATGTGGGTGGAGGTGGGGCGAAAAATACATGTTTCGACCCATGCCCATGCGCGTGTACCAAGCACCAAGTCCGTGTCTACTTGAAATTATTTTTTGCAAGTTTTTAACTTGATAAAAAATTTATTTAAGAGTTTTATTTATGGAAAAATTCCATTTTTGTGGTTAATTGTTTTACAAGAAACAAAACTCGTTTTATAAAAAAAACCTAAACCTAACTTGATTTGCAAGTTAATTTTCCTATAAATACAACTCGAAAATCTCTTTTCAAAACACACAAGCAGCGACCATCTCTAGGTCTACTTTTCTTCATCTTCTTGCTTTTATTTTCGTGCGGCGTTTTACTTCCATCCCCGTTGCTGAGTTTAAGAGTGGGTAACTTGTATTGTGCTAATACAAGTTATATCGGGAAGTCTTATCCTGGACACAACTTCGCACGTTGGGGCTTAGCATTACTTTAGAGTATACCCGCGAACTAATGTATTAAGGACAGCTTGTTGAACCTGTGATTCTGCCCTCATCAATTTGTTCGTCGTAGAGTTGTTTGATACGGTTCTCTATATCTATTGTTTGATACATCTGACGTTTCTTCTATTGTTGCAAGAATCCAACAATCTTAACACATTAGTATTTCTTGTAACAATGGGAAAGAACGACGTTGAAAGACGACAGAAGTTTAATGGAAAGGATTTCAAGAGATGGCAATCCAAGATGTTGTTTTATCTAAGCCATCATGAACTGGATTATGTACTTGTTCCACATGATGAATTGATGAATGTTGAAGCTTTAACTGAGGAGGTGATCTAGTATAACAAGCGGTGTAATTTTCTGGCGAAAAATCATATCATGAATGGTTTGGAAGATACGATGTATGATTTTTACAATGTTAAAGAAAATTTCAGTGCTTATGATTTGTGGAATGCGTTAGAAGCAAAGTATCAAGCGGAGACTGCAGGGAGCAAGAAATATCTGGTGGCGAAGTTTATGGACTTCAAGATGACGAATGATAAGCCTGTTGTTGATCAATTCCTCTAAATTCAACAGATTATTAATGAGATTCTTGCTGAAGGTATGGTCATTGATGAGACGTTTCAAGTATCTGCGGTAATTGAGAAGTTACCAACTTCCTGGTCTGAGTACAAGAAAAAGCTAAGACATGAAACTGGCGAGATCAACATGGTTGAATTAGGGAAGAAGATTCAAGTGGAAGAGTTGTTGTGCTCCAAAGATAAGAACGTGTCTTCTGCAAGGGACATGAGTAATAAAGATCATATGACTGAATATAGATCTTCCAAAGCTGGAAAAGGTGAGAGTAACAATCGTAACTCTAAGTGTGGTCCTCCCAAGAAAGGTATGTTTCGAAAACCAGGGTCTAGCATTACTAAAATTAAGGGTGCTTGTTATGCGTGTAGAGTTACTGGACATATGGCAGTTCGCTGTAGACATCGTAAGGACAAAAAG
Organism: Papaver somniferum; assembly: GCF_003573695.1. Taxonomy (NCBI): domain Eukaryota; kingdom Viridiplantae; phylum Streptophyta; class Magnoliopsida; order Ranunculales; family Papaveraceae; genus Papaver; species Papaver somniferum. The sequence continues at coordinate 57,072,918 of NC_039366.1, forward strand.
GATAATGCTAACTTGGTTGAAAAGAACAAGGATCAGTTTTCTGCTGTGTGTCTGAAGTTAATTTGGTGACCAATGTGATGGGATGGTGGGTAGACTCTGGAGCTACTGATAGACAAATTTATGTGTCTAATATGTCTCAATTGTATGTATTGTTAGTACTCGATTTTCTATTTATTTTGTTATTTTATGTCTTTGTAGGTATTTTTAGAGAAATAAGCTCTTGCGGCAAAATTGGCTCGAAAAGTGGTGTTTTACACCCCAGGATAAAGTACTAAAGGCACCCAGGAAACACCCCGAAGGAGTGTTAAAGCGCCCCAAAAATATGCCGGAGAAACCCCAGAAAATAACTATTCACGCCCAAAAAATTACTATTTGCACCCCATAAGGCAAGTGCTAAAGGGACACCCGTAGAGGATTAGGGGGAGGGCATCTTCTTCCCAAAAATTCAAAAAATGAATTTTGGCGGGAAAACGATTCTCATCTACTGTGTGATTTTTCGATCAAAGTTTGAAGGCGTTCTGGGTAGACTAAAGGGCTGAAACTTCATGGGTAGTTGTGATATGTCCTAACAAAGCTATTATGGGTGTTTGTTTCGATCGAATTTGGCTAGATAACTTGGTTTTAATCCAAACAGGGAGTTAGAGGAAAAACATGAGCTTGCACGGGTTGTGAGGAATTTAAACGTGTACTGCACGTGTTTGGAAGAGTTAATCGATATTATGTAGCGTGAAGAAGGTATAGAGGGAAAGAAATACAGCTGCATGCGCGTGGAAGATCAAAAAATGGAAACTTTGGCCGTGGAGAATAATATTGATAAATGAATATTATTTGGGAGATATGGCGTGATTAAATGAGGATTAGGAGTATAAATATATTTATCAAGGTACAAGAGAGGTGGGTCGAGAGTTTGGGGTCGAGAGAAGGTCCAGAGAAGCAGAAATCAAGAGTTGATGAAACTATGTTTCTGCTACTGCTGCTGATGAAGAACACCAAGAACACGAAAAACAGACTCGCAAGAACAGTGGTTTATCAACAGTGTCTAAGACGCACAGCCGTGGGTCGCAGTGTAGTCTAAACATCAGCAGCACTTGTATTTTATCGTTCATTCTGTGACGCTTTTTGTGCGTCGCAGATTACAGTTTTACACCATTTTCTCCTTTTCTCTCCATTGTAAACACCATTTGAGCTATAAAAATATATTTTGAGCGTGTTTTCATCATGAGGAGCTAAAACCCAACACTGGGACGACGGAGGAGGCTGAATTTCATCCTTGGGGTAATTTATTTTATTCTTTTTTATGACTTTTGCATTAATCTAAAATTGAAATATGATTTGAATTAATTGGTTGTTATTTAATTTGATGATGTATGCTTAGCTTAGTTGTTTTGATACATCATGCTTAGGACTTACAATCGATGTTTTGAGAATCTATCTTGGAAAAATCAGAGTCCATGTTAATTTTATTGAGTTTTAAATTGTCAAAGAATTTATGAATGAACCCTGTGTAGTGAATTCGGCCAAATCCTTAGTCCCAGTACCTCTCGCCCATTGTTAATATTTTTGAATATATATTTTTTTTTAAATCTAAAAATTCCATTTCCTTCACAAGTCTGAAACGAATCCTATTTACTACAACCCCATCAAAAAACACAATCAGTTACCAAGCATGTTTGTGGGAACAGAGACTTGTTCACCTCCTACCAGAGGGTAGGGGAAGGCGAGAAACTCTATATGGGTAACTCATTTGCATCATAGGTTGCAGGAAAAGGAAAGGTCGGTCTGAAGCTCACATCTGACAAGACTCTCACATTGAATGAAGTTCTTCATGTTCCAGACATCTGCAAAAATCTTGTTTCTTGTTCTGTTTTAGATGATAAGGGTTTTAAAGTTTCAATTGAGTCTGGAAAACTTATAGTAACTAAGGGCAATGATTATGTGGGTACGGGTTATAAGACTGGGGGTCTTTACAAACTTAATGTAACCTGTCCTGAAGTGAAATTGAATGATTCTTATGCTTACATGTGTGTGTCATCGAATGTTTGGCATGGTAGACTTGGTCATGTAAATTACAAATCAATGCATAAACTGGCTAGCGTAGGCTGCATACCCAAATTCACTTTAGATAAAAGTCATAAGTGTGAGATTTGCGTAGAATCTAAGCATGCTAAGAAATCATTCAGGAAGAATGTCCAGAGAAACACTAAACCCTTAGAATTGATTCATTCAGACGTGGTTGACATGAAGTCAGTTCAAACTAGAGGTGGTAAGAAATGGTTTGTCACTTTTATAGATGATTGTACGAGGTACTGTCAGGTTTATTTGCTTAGAGGGAAGGACGATGCCTTAGAAGCCTTTAAGATATATAAACGTGAAGTTGAAAACCAATTGAATGCTACCATTAAAACTTTTAGGTCTGACCGTGGTGGTGAGTATCTAATTCCTATTGGAGATTTCTGTGAAGAACATGGCATAATACATGAAACTACATCCCCTTATTCACCTCAATCCAATGGTGTATCTGAACGTAAGAACCGTCCCCTTAAGGATATGATGAATGCCGTGTTGATTAGTTCAGGATTACCTTCGAATTTGTGGGGGGAGGCTATCCTCTCAGCCAATTTCATCCTGAACAGAGTACCCTTTAAAGGATCAGATAAAACTCCATATGAATTATGGAAAGGTAAACAACCATCTTATGATTACTTCAAAGTGTGGGGGTGCTTGGCAAAGGTGGTCATCCCTCCTCCTAAGACAAATAAGATAGGACCCAAAACCGTTGATTGTGTTTTTATAGGGTATCCTGAGCATTCTAGTGCTCATATGTTTATGGTTGTGAGTTCTGAAATTTCTGACATAGGGTTGAATACTATCATGGAGTCTAGGGATGCTGAGTTCTTTGAGAATGTTTTTCCTATGAAACGTGATTCTCGAAAGAGATGTTTAGATGATCCCCTAGAATTTCCATCATCCAGTCAGTCATTACCTTTAGAGGAAAATGAACCAGAAATAGAACCTAGAAGAGGTAAAAGGGTTAAAACTAAGAAAACCTATCATGGTTGCAATACATACCTAGCCGAGTCTATTCCTCAGACTTATAAAGAATCCATGACTTGTCCTGAAGCTCCGTGGTGGAAAGAAGCTTCAATTAGTGAAATGGATTCCGTTCGAGAAAACGGTACTTTTGAACTTGTAGATTTACCTCCAGGGTCTAAGGCCATAGGTTGTAAATGGATTTTCAAGAGAAAACGTAATATAAATGGAACTATTGAAAAATACAAGGCTAGGTTGGTAGCGAAAGGCTATAAACAGATAGAAGGTATAGACTTCTTTGATACATATTCACCAGTAAGTAGAATTAGCTCCATTAGGATGTTAATTGCTATAGCTTCTGTTCATAACCTACATATACATCAAATGGATGTAAAGACAGCGTTTTTGAATGGTGAATTAGATGAAAAAAATTATATGGAACAACCCGAAGGCTTTGTAGTTAAAGGTTGTGAGAAGAACGTTTGTAAACTGAAGAAATCTTTGTATGGATTGAAACAAGCACCTAAACAGTGGCATGAGAAGTTTGATCATGTGATGATTTATAGTGGTTTTAGAATTAATGAATCTGATAAGTGTGTTTATACTACACTTGTCAAGGATGTCTGTGTGGTTGTATGCTTGTATGTTGATGATATGCTTATACTAGGTACATACATGGATGTTATTAATACCACTAAGAAAATGTTGAATGAGAACTTTGACATGAAAGACTTAGGCCCCGCTGATGTCATATTAGGGATGAAGATTAGAAAAACTTCTAATGGCCATAGTCTGAGTCAGTCTCGTTATGTTGAATCCATACTTAAGAAATATAATCAGTTTGATTGTAAACCTGTTTGCACTCCATATGATTCTTCTTGCAAACTCATGAAGAATAAGAGTGTAGGTGTTAACCAACTTGAATACTCGAGAGTCATAGGAAGTCTGATGTATTTGATGAATTGTACGAGACCAGACATTGCTTATGCTGTGAGTAGGTTAAGCAGGTATACTTGTAATCCAGGGCAGAAACATTGGGATGCACTTAATAGAGTGCTAAAGTACTTGAAGTACACAATGACCTTTTGTTTGAATTACGAAGGGTATCCGACCGTCCTTGAGGGATTTTGCGATGCGAACTGGATAGCAGACTCAGAGGAGTCTAAGTCTACGAGTGGAAAATACATGTTTCGACCCATGCCCATGCGCGTGTACCAAGCACCAAGTCCGTGTTTACTTGAAATTATTTTTTGCAAGTTTTTAACTTGATAAATAATTTATTTAAGAGTTTTATTTATGGAAAAATTCCTTTTTTTGTGGTTAATTGTTTTACAAGAAACAAAACTCGTTTTATAAGAAAAAACCTAAACCTAACTTGATTTGCAAGTTAATTTTCCTATAAATAAAACTCGAAAATCTCTTTTCAAAACACACAAGCAGCGACCATCTCTAGGTCTACTTTTCTTCATCTTCTTACTTTTATTTTCGTGCTGCGTTTTACTTCTATCCTCGTTGCTGAGTTTAAGAGTGGGTAACTTGTATTGTGCTAATACAAGTTATATCGGGCAGTTTTATCCTGGACACATCTTCGCACGTTGGGGTTTAGTTTATTTTAGAGTATTGCTAAAATACAAGTTATATCGGGCAGTCTTATCCTGAAAAATACATGTTTCGACCCATGCCCATGCGCGTGTACCAAGCACCAAGTCCGTGTCTACTTGAAATTATTTTTTGCAAGTTTTTAAGTTGATAAATAATTTATTTAAGAGTTTTATTTATGGAAAAATTTCTTTTTTGTGGTTAATTGTTTTACAAGAAACAAAACTCGTTTTATAAGAAAAAACCTAAACCTAACTTGATTTGCAAGTTAATTTTCCTATAAATACAACTCGAAAATCTTTTTTCAAAACACACAAGCAGCGACCATCTCTAGGTCTACTTTTCTTTATCTTCTTGCTTTTATTTTCGTGCGGCGTTTTACTTCCATCCTCGTTGTTGAGTTTAAGAGTGGGTAACTTGTATTGTGCTAATACAAGTTATATCGGGCAGTCTTATCCTGGACACATCTTCGCACGTTGGGGTTTAGCATTACTTTAGAGTATACCCGCGAAATAATGTGTTAAGGACAACTTGTTGAACCTGTGATTCTGCCCTCATCAATTTGTTCGTGGTAGAGTTGTTTGATACGGTTCTTTATATTTATTGTTTAATATACATCTGACGTTTCTTTTATTGTTGCAAGAATCCAACATTGTATGATTTGCAACTTAAACATTTATGTGCCACTACATGGAAATGAACCTCTGAAGTTGTCCCACAGTCGTTGCAGAGGATCCAAACCTGATTGTTACAAGGACAAACCACCAAATTTCAGAAACCAAACATCATATATTGTACGCATACCATCTTGTTCTGATAGATTTCGGGCATCGGTGTAGAAGCCACCTCTTCATCAAGCTGTTCCCACAAACTAGACATATCACCGACGGATTTTGAACAAACAGGGCATGAAAACCTGCAAAATATAGTAAGATCCATCACGAATCAACTCACCTGGGTACCTAGGTGAAATAGTTAAAAAACCCCTATCTACTGCCAAACAGGTAAATACCCCACAAGTAAAATACTAAGAATCAATTAAGATGCACCCCAGAAAATAATCATTTCTAGGGGGTGTGGACTTCCTTACCACATTTATAACAATGGTAGAAGTTCTCCTCGCCTCCGGTTCTGCAAATGGGCGAGTGAGGTTTTCAGTCATGAGCAATATGGAGAAACATATAAATAAAAAATCAAGTAATTTAAGAATAAAAATCAACCTGCAGATCCCACAACCATCACAGTGGTATTGGTTCTTTGAAACCTATACCAGAAAATAACACAAGTAATCAAACAAAAATGAAAACCATAAAAACCATCAAAGTTTAGCAATTCTACTACTTATTATGGCTTACATCGTCGTCGAAGAACTTGCATTTTGTACAGAAGTACTTCCCCATACAAACCCCACAATTTCTACATTTCTGTTGAACCTGAAAGAAAGGAAGAACAAACATGATCAGTCCCTATAAACTATCCCATCCTGTGCTTAAGAAGGTTATGTTTCATCAAGCTTCAAAACTCACATCTTGTTCTGTATCACATAAAGAGCATATAACCTGAAAAGTAAACAATATGAACGAGTAAGCGAAGCGAAACGAAACCGAGAACAAATACATTTGGAATGAAGTGCAAATTATGCCTTATCCTCTTATCCTTGATAAAGTTTTCACATACTATCACGACATCTTTTCCGGGACCACAAGAAAAAAAATCGGCAATGTAATTGAACAGAAAGGCATAAAGAATGAAACTTACCTTCGCAATCTTGTGCCGAGGTACGTCATGACGATCAAGAGGATCGACTTCCATTGAATTCTGCTCAGACAATAAAAACGATTTATCTTACAATTTCATTTCTCTACATTTCGCTCTAATAAAACTAAACACTCGTGGAAAATTAAAAAGGAAATTGAAAAGCAAACCTTTTTTTCATTGTGGCAATGCCTGCAATCGAAGATTTCATCGCAACAGGGTGCCCTAATCTTGCATCTTCTTCTGTAATGTCTGCACCTATACATTTCAAATTTCCAAGATTTTATCAATCTAATTTAACGATTCTTTAACAAGATATGATTTTTAATAACTGAATAAAATCACAAAAATTACCCGAAATCCCCATATCCTGATTCCATTACAGAATCCTCCTCTATGTTTAGAGATTCAACCAATTCCAATCTCTGTATTCCGAAATTACACTCCAACTCCATTTCTTCAACCTAGAATAACCCAGAAAACCCCACCTTCAAAATCCCTTGAAATTCTTCCAAATGTTTCTCCTCTTCTCGGAATCGACGTTACGGCGAGATCAAGAGAAACCGAATTGGGAGCGATTTTAATTGATCGAATAAGAAAAGGTAAAAAAGAAAATCGGATATTTATACGTGTGTGGCGGGAAACCGTGTTGATGACTAAGCCATGGGTCCTATTTCGCCAAACTGAAAGAAATATAATAATGATTGTTGTCTTGATAGGCAAACGATAGACAAGAAGATAGACTCGTACGATTTGTCATGACACTAATGGTCCCTATTGCACATGTTTTTTTTTAGGATTATAAAACAGTTACGGATGAGTGGGATCACACTTTGGACGAGTCGTTCAGAAATGTAAGTCACGCTGGCTGTGATCAATAATTCAGTGTCATCGTCAGTAATGTGGAATTCAGTTGTAGTTTCTAACAAGTTTGTAGGGCTGAACATGGTGTCGGTTAATCGTTGGAAACCGACCGAACCAGACCAATAAGCAAGAAACCGAACCAAACCATTTAGATTTGGATTGGTTTGGTAAAAATGTTGAAAAACCGACATTACTGGTTTGGTTTTGGTTTGACCTGAAAACCGAACCAAAAATCATTGGGGAACCGATTAATTTTTAAACTTAATTTCTACCGTCGATTTAAAAGTATTAGATTCTACCCATTAATTTAGAGGATAAATAGAAACCCTAAATCTAATATTTCATTATGATACTCTCCCTCTTTCTCCTTCTCTCAGCCGCCTCCCTTCTCCATCCCCAACTACAGCTGCTGCTACTTGACTTTTTTCTTCCCGTCTTCCTTCTTTTTTATTTGTCAATATCTAAATTAAGATATATTATATATCTTCATTTGATCTCTATAATTAGAGTAAGCTTTAACTATTCTTGATTTTTTTTTGTCTGTATATTTGTGTAAACCAATACTATCGGCAACTACGATTTTTTTATCTGTAAATTTGTGTATTTTTTTTTGGTTTGACATAATTATTGGTTAACCAAAAACCACTGGGACAAACCGAAACCAACTGGAACCATTTGGAAACCGAACCAATGGTTAATGGATTGGTTTGGTTTAGATTTTTAGAAACCAATAATATTGGTTTCGGTTTTGGTTTGGCTAGAAACCGAACCAAAACCAACCATGAACAGCCCTACAAGTTTGTCTTGGTGGCAGCCGTCGATGGATGTTAATGAGTTCATGCCATCCGTTACCGTTACCGAATTAGTGCAATGAGCCAGCCGTTAGAAAAATAAACTCCTGTGCCAGCATCTTAGATGACTTATTACCGCAATGAGCATTTGAGAACATGAGGGTGACAAAACTTATCGTCAAAACAGCAATACACTAGTTTTCACTTCAACGGTTCAACCCATAACCAGATATTTTTCTTTTAATCTAAAGTAATCAATTAGGATCTTACACTCTTAGTGATAAAAAATAATCTATTAGAGATTTTGGAATAAGGTTACGATTAGCTCATTACTGCAGCTTGATGTAAATAAAGACATATCCATCATTGGCATACCATAAATTTTAGATAGTATGACAAGGTGAATGTTAAGATTTGAGGATATATGAGTTATCACATCAAAATTACAAATAACTATGTATTTAGCTATTTTATCCGGTTAAGAAACTAGTCATCCTTCTAGATAAGTTAGTCGTACATACAGATTGTAACAGTGGCACGACACTTTTCCCATTGGATCATTTCGAATCAAAGGCTTTTTCAAGGCTCATTTCCTTCAATGAAATTGCTGAATTTTTCTTTGCCAAGTTTTGATTTGAAGTTTGGTATTCCAACGATCAGTCACACGGGGTGTATAGGAGGTAAAGCACTCATAAAATGAGAAAGCAAATCAATATCCTTTATTAGCTAGTTTATGAAAATATCTTAGGATGATAAGGCAAAATCGAAACCTCATTTCAGGAAAGAGATGTACATTCACTTTGATTTCAATCAGCAAGTTTGGTAGAATAGGATTAATCCAAGGTCTTAGAAAAATATAGAATAGAGTGAATGTTCAACATGTAGCTTTAAGAAAGAGACCAAAGTACGCTTTCCTTATTGTATATTCGTTTTCTTTTTGTCACATGGCCGATTGAGAATTCAAATTACCGGTAATTTATTTCTATTCATAGATAAAAGAGGAAAATACCTAAGTTTTACCATCGCAGAAACGTGTTAAAAATATAATCGATTTCAAGTAATTGGAAAAATATTGGAAAATACAAAATCTACAGATTTTGAAACCCAAAAAAACGGATAAGAAAACAAATATTTAAATATATGTAAGTCAAATGACGAGGATACCGAGTATACCACAATTGTATCAACCTATACAGACACAACTTGTGTAATTCTACCGAAACAATAATGGCCAAAGAATTACTTCAACAAGATGTAACTTGGTATATAGTCTGAGTTCGTCACCGAACTAACTACGGGTTTATACCCAAGTAGATGAACGTACAAGTATATTTACTTTGACTATAAATATAAACAAATATAATGTGTAAGTAAACTAAATCACACAACACACAAGATTTCAAAAGTGCTTGGCAGAAAATCCCTGGAACCTAGTCTAGCATTTCAAACTTACCTTTCCATTATTATAATTTCTGAATTCCTCCAAAATGTTTGGAATACTTTTTTATATTCAGTGATTATGATCTTAATTTTACCAGTTCAAATAAAGTATTATTTTCGCAAATCTCTTGTATCATTTTATATTCCTCACAAGTATGGAAGCTTAATATCAAATCCTCTTTGAAGAGTGGCTAAATTTTCAAGACATAATTATTTCTTTATACAGTCGCGAAGCTCAGTTGCAAGCTTAGGTCCTCAATTTTGGCCTATCAGTTCATGATCTAATCAATTTCAGCTTTGTGGAATATGCTCATCACAAGTAAATACTCCCCAAGTGACGGATCCAGACAACTCATAACTCAATATCTAAACTCCTTTGACACTTTCAAAGATTCTTCACATTTGTTGAAGATATCTGTGAACAAATGCCAAGATTTCATCTGATGCATTCTCCATCATTAGGTCGCTCAGAATATAAGCATCATTCGGAGTCAGGCTCAACAACGATATCATAGGTAACACGCCTATATGTTTGAATCGGAAATGAGACAACATTAGAACCGCCACTCCCGATAATCTCTATCCTCTTATCAACCACTTTATATTTTTGTTTCCGGTCGTACCCCGCTGAAAATGCAATATAGTCAGTATGATGAGCAAAAAAGCTTCCATCATGAAGAATGCAAGTATGAATTATTAAATTCACAATATATATTCGCCAATCACTTGCACATTCATTACAAAGTGTTTTTGATGGTAACATATGGTTCGGAGCCATTGCAACATATTTTGCAAAAATCTCGTCAGAGATGTTTCTGCATTATCCTCTCTGCAAATTCAGAAGCTGGGAGCAATTGGTAAAAATTTCGGGCGTGATTTAAATATCAAAAGTTTCGTATGTGTGTCTAGCATAACATATTAAAAGGTGCATCAATCAGATAAACTAGACGGCATTAGCATTCTATCTTTAATGAGACTGTATCTTATGATTTTAATATTGCAAAGAAGAAGTTTAAAGTCAAGCAGATAAGCACGTAAGTGCAATATTTTTACACCCATATTTATACTAATTAGTACTCGTTAGTCGCTTAATAATATTATTTTAAGCTTTTTGCAGGAATTACAAATAAATCTGATCATCGAAAGAATAAACGGTTAAATTACCAACTAAATGGAGTTTGCCACAACAATCACCAAATTTGTCTACGACACCAGACAAAGCCAGTTGGATTAAATAGTGAACGTCCATTTTAATTCCATTATTTTACATCCACATAAAGCTAAGTTGGACAAAGAATTATGTCAGTGACCAATACCGAAGGGTGTAAGGAGCCAACTTAAAATTCAAAATATAGTGCACCTACTTGTAGTATATTTGAGTGGTTTTGGATAAATAATACGGCAAGGAAATGTTGCCTTTCTTTTACATCTCGACCCAGGAGATTCAATCTCAAATTGAAATAAAATTTCCTATATTCTCTTCCAACAGTAGCAGTATACCATGAGAGATTCACACCATGACTACGATTCTTGGTACTAAAGAAGAATTAAATGGATGAGATAACTTACAGCGGTATGGGGTTATGTATTCTAAGGTTGGTGTTGGATCATAGTGGTTATATAGAGAAATCTCAGACATGAATGAAGATGGGTTTTATAAGGAGCTCGAGTTCTCCTCCCGGAATCTGAACTTGAAGGTGATGTTCGATTCAATATATGGACTCAAGATGGCTGAAATGGTGATGATTGTGTTCGATATGGATTTACTGGTGGCATGGATTGATTTCTGGGAATAAATTGCACGACCTGAAAATGAGTTTTATCTTGGTGATTTATGGATATGATTAAAATTTGGCTTAATGGGTGCTGTTTTGCTTCGGTTTTGAGCTCAAGTTGGAGGAATTTCAGGTATTTCAGGGAGTCGCAAATTATCTTATTTGAATGGGTTCCTGGTTGTGAACTGAAGTCGATTGAGCAAAGTAGTTTTTTTTGTCAGTGGAGGTGTTGCCTAGACGGAAAAACGATGGTGAGGGGTGTTGTTGGATTCGTGGTTCCGGTTGTTCTAGTGGCTGAGATACTCTTGACACTGGTGTGTTCTCAAAATAATTTTAGGGTAACGGTGCTGTAATTCGGGAGATGGATAATTAATTGGATTGTGGTTGGATGGTGGATTATTCACGGATTGAACGGTGAGAAGATGGTTGAGCTCAGTGCAATTGGTGGCCATGCTTGAGGAATTGAGATTGGAGAGAGAACAAATTTGTTATATACATGTCAGTACAACATGGATTAATGGCAGAAATCAGTTGGGGTTTGTTAGTTGAGTTGTTGAATCGGTGGAAGAAGGTGATGTGGCTGGAATCTAAAAGGTCAGAGAGAAAGGCGTTGGTGGTACTGTAGCTTGAATGGTCAGTGGCCGGAGCTAGTGATATGGTCAGATTAAGGTCAGGGAATGTAGATGGTGTCCAGGTCAGTTCAGGAAGGAGTTGAATTTGGATGTCGGTAGATGGGTTTGGACTTGGATAATCGGTGGTTGGACTGGGCCTAGGCAATTCGGCTAGGTTTTAGTCATACTACTCGCAGCAACTACATATATCAATAGAACATATATAAACAATATAAAAAAGGAGGAGGGGCGCGGCTACAGAGCCGAACAGAGAGAAACAAGGGTTTGCAATTTTGTTGTTCTCTTCTTCCATGTCTTTCTAGTTTTTCATGTTACGGCGATAGATAAACTTGTAGACGTTATTTTGTTTTGTGTTCTAAAATAAAATCAATTTTTTATTGTTTAATAATATTTGAGTGTCTCATTAGATGGTTTTGATTTATAACTCTTTCATGATTTATGCCACATATAATTCATAGTTCGATACTAAACAAATTCATTCTACAAACCTGATTAATCATTTGTTATGATAGTTCTTTGATTATCTATGCCATGTATATTTAGTGCTTCGAATATCTACTTTTAGATCGAGACCAAACATATCTTACGAAAATTATTGTTGATCCTTTTATTGATAAATCTTCTGTATATGATGCTATGTGTTGCTACCCTGTATGAGTAATATGAGACTTTTGTGATATGATACATATGAATTCAACTCAACAATGGAATTCCAGAATCCATAACATGTTTGTCACCTTTGATATTTCTTTCGTCCACAGTAATTTGATTCATTTTGCTTAGGTTATCCTACACATTTATTTTATTTGATTAGTAAATTTATAGTATTGATTAGCGGTATTTGCACACTCCTCGTGGGAACGAGTTGTTGCCATTGCGTACACCGTCGACACCGTGCACTTGCGGTAAAACAAAGTCGGTTTTCCGACTATCAAGTTTTTGGCGCCGTTGTCGGGGAGTGATGGTATTTTCAATGATGTTGTAGTAAAGAGTTCGTTGAGGCTTGTGAAGGCAATGAATTCTAGACTTAATAGAGCTTAAAAATATAGAAAACTTAACTCAAAATTGATTTCAGGTGATTGGAAAATAACCAAGACACTAGAATCCACTATTACACATGAATGATGTCAAATATTTCATAACTCTAATTATCCTTTTAATCCTTTATTTCTTAATCCACAAATAATCAAACATATTCTCAAAAATTAATTGTATCCCCTAAGCATAGATTATCTAACCAAAGCATAACCTATCTAATTGAATCACAACTAATGAAGAAAATTATGTAAATTTTTAAGAACTCTGCAAAAGAAGTGATTGAGTGAATTATAATTAAATATTAGAGAAAATGAAATAGTTACCCATTGTTCATGTGTGAATAGCTTCATCCATTGCCTTGGTTACGAGAGAATTATCCGCTCATCATGTTGGAAACACACTCAAAAGTTGATTTCATTTATACTCAAAGGGTTACAAATGATGAATAAGGGAGAATTATAATAAAAATCGGGTTTTCAACGCTTATAACTGTTGTAAAAACCGTTACAAAGAGCCGTTACTGTTGTTGTTGCGTTTTTAAGTCTGCCTGTAAACTGCGACCCACAGAATGAGTTGTTGTCACTGTTCAAAAACGACTGCTGGTGCAGGTCCTTTCTTCGTGTTCTTCAGTTTTGCAGCAGCAGAAATGGCAGCTCTGCAAATTTGATTTTTCGCTCTGTGGTGCTCTTTTTCTCTCCCAATCTCTCCGTCTCTCTTCTCTATGATCCCCTCACCCTATATATACTCAACAACAGCAAAATATCACGCCATAACTCTCACAAATTTTCATTAAACTCGGCAGTGAAGAAAAATATTCTGGGAATATTTTCTTCCCTGTTTTAGCTTCTCACGTGTTTCTACAGCTGCAAAATCTCCTCATTTATCTTCTTCACGGTCCAGAGTGTTGCTAGAGTCATCATACACGAGCAGAACACGCATAAATCTTCCAAAACCCGTGAACTATTGTTCTCATGCACGGGCTGCCCTGATTCGTTGTCACGGATTTTCCATCCAAATTTGATCGAAACAAACACCCATACCAGCTCTTTTATGACATATCACAACTACCCATGAAGTTTCATCCCTTTAGTCCACCTAGAACATCTTCAAATTTCGATCGAAACATTCTTAGAGAGCTGCCACATTTTTCCCGCCAATTTTTAAGTTTCAAATGAAGAAGATGGTGTCCCCCTAACCAGCTGTGGGGTGCGAATAGCAGCTGCCTTTTTGGGGTGCCCCTTAGTAATTGAGGTGCCCCTTAACCAAATCTGGGCTCCGTATAGCAAGTGTCCTCCGGGGGTGTTCCGAGTGACTTTTCGAGCCGATATTTCCAAAAATACCTAAAAATACACAAAACACCATAATAAGGACGAAAACGAGTACCAACAATACGAAACATTGAGGACAAATTAGACACATAAATGCGTCTATCAAATACCCCCAAACTTATTATTTGCTAGTCCTCGAGCAAAACTAATAAAAAAAATAAAACCGAGTTAATCTCGGGAGGGTTTACCAGAGGTGTACCCACAAAACCATGACTTCTAATTGGGCACAAGTATCCAAAGAGCTATGAGGACATACATATTCTCAACCTATCTCCAAGTAACTAGAATGTCAGAGAAATTAAATGTGTCAGCTCTAAAGCTGACTGAAGAAAAGGGGAGACACATCCGCAACACTGCTAGATAAAGAGATATTTGCTACACAGCTAGATAAACATTGTAAGATGCGTCCGCTGCTTTACAGCTGGATAAGATTAGGAGAGAGATAAAGATGAGAGGGACATCTGCTACACAGCTGGACTAATTACGTGTGATGAGTTAAACCAGTGCTAGAAAGATCTTGTGCCAGATTGAAAGCGGACTAACAAAGCAACCAAATGTATCCTTCTTCGACTCTCTCATAGTGCTCAGTAGAAACAACGTCTTCTTCGGTCTTCAACTGTTGATGATAAACTATCGAACCTCATAGAACCTTGACAATTAACTCTTCTCTTTGATTTCTTGCTTGACTTATAAATTTCTACTTCCCTTTGTCCTTATTGAACAAAACGTAACGATGATTTTTTTCATTTGTTTTTTCTTATTTTTTTTTTCTTTTCATTTTTTTTTTTTTTTTGGAAACAAAAATTACAAGACAACAATTTACATGGCCATGAGAGAAGGACTTTCAAAACTTGGATCAACTTGTGATGTCTTGGTATCATGGATTCTAACAACTTATATCATTTTCTCTTATAACTTCAACTTTGATTTTTGAATTATTCTTTTCTATTGTTGCTTCTAAACCTAAAACGTCTTCAACTTTATTCATAGATTTTGATGTTGCTCCGCTTGTTGATGATGATAAGTTTCTACTGAGAGAGAGTCGCAATCCAGTAACTAAGACTACATTGTGAGGTTGCTTTGTCTTTCTGACATTTCCTGACAATATGGTTAGGTCCATCACGGTTACCCTCTAAAAGGAACAAGTTCTCTCCTGAATTTCAAGGATCTCAATGTCTTTTTCTCTAATGTCTCAAAAGGTTGTTATCCCTAGCATTCCAATTTCTATCTTTTCCGTGAGAAACAATATGTAAACTTAGCTAACCGGATACCATGTGACGCTAGAAGTTTCAAAAGTGCAACTAAAAATTTCTTCCCCACCCCCAAACTTAAATCTAACATTGTCCTCAATGTTTCTAATAAAAGAGCAATACCAAAAAGTAAAGTATCACGAGGAATCAGTAAAGAGAGAAGTCGGAAAGATAGTACATGGGTGAAGAGAGAAATCAAAAACTAATATAAAACATACAATCGCCTCGATGGTCAATCAAGGGTAAACAGGGTCCTCCAGAGGGACCTCCTCAACATCACCTGTTGGAAAGGGATCTAAAAAGGGTTTCAATCTCTGACCGTTATCCTTCGAAGAACTACTACCATCCGGTGTCTCGATCTCAACAGCTCCATGAGGAAAGACAGTGCGAACAATAAAAAGGACCCGTCCACCGAGAACGTAACTTCCCAGGGAAAAGATGCAAGCGGGTATCATACAGAAGAACTTTTTGACCTGGAGAAAATGACTTCCTTAAAATATTTCTATCATGCACAAGTTTCATTTTGTTCTTATACTTCTTCGCACTATCGTAAGCATCAATACGAATCTCGTCCAACTCATTGAGATGGAGTTTCCTATGGCTCCTGCCTTGTCAAGAGAAAAGTTTAGCTGCTTAACAGCCCAATAAGCTCTATGTTCTAACTCGACAGGTAAATGACATGCCTTGCCATACACAAGCCGATAAGGCGACATTCCAATGGGGGTCTTAAACGCAGTACGGTAAGCCCATAAGGCATCAGTAAGCCTAGATGACCAGTCTTTCCGATTAGGATTAACTGTTTTCTCTAATATAAGTTTTATCTCCTATTGGAAACCTCAACCTGACCACTAGTCTGTGGATGATACGGGGTAGCTACCTTATGTGTAATACCATATTTCTTCATCAAAAGCCTAAAAGGTCCATTACAAAAGTGCGACCCACCATCACTAATTATAGCTCGCGGTGTACCAAAACGTGTAAGAATATTATTTTTCAAGAAATCAATCACAACCCTATGGTCATTGGTTTTACACGCAATCGCCTCAATCCACTTAGAGACATAGTCAACAGAGACAAGGATGTATAGGTTACCAAAAGAATTAGGAAACGAACCCATAAAGTCAATACCCCACACATCAAAGACCTCAACAACTAAAATAGGGTTCAAGGGCATCATGTTCCTACGGGAAATGGTTCCTAATTTCTAACAACGTTCACAAGTAACACAGAACTGTGGGTGTCTTTAAACAACGAAGGCCAATAGAATCCACACTGCAATATCTTAGCAGCAGTCTTCTTAGCACTAAAGTGACCCCCACACGCATGATCATGACAAAAGGAAATAATACTGTACTGGTCACTCTCAGGTATACATCTCCTAATAATCTGGTCTGGACAATACTTAAACAAATAAGGATCATCCCAAAAGAAGTGCTTAACCTCATCTAAAAATCTAGAACGCTCTTGTTTACCCCAATGTTGGGGCATTCGACCAGTAACAAGATAGTTCACTATATTCGCATACCAAGGTAATTGGGTAACAAAGAACAATTGTTCATCAGGAAAGATGTCCCTTATAGGAAAGGAATCATTAAGGGTATCCACAACAAGTCTAGACAAGTGGTCTGCTACTACATTTTCTGCACCCTTTTTGTCTCTAATGTACGGAGAAAACTCTTGTAACAACAGGATCCACCTAATCAATCTAGGTTTCGTATCCTTCTTAGACAAAAGATATTTCAAAGCAGCATGATCAGTATATATTACGATCTTAGAACCTAATAGATAGGGTCTAAACTTGTCTAAGGCAAACACAATGTCTAACAGTTCCTTCTCCGTAGTGGTATAGTTGAACTGGGCATCATTCAGAGTTTTGCTAGAATAGTAAATTACATGAAGTAACTTGTTTTCTCGCTGACCTAGCACAACACCAATAGCATAATCTGAAGCATCGCACATGATTTCAAAGGGTAGGTTCCAGTTGGGTTCCTGGACTATGGGGGCGGTAGTGAGTAAAGTTTTAAGCTTATCGAAAGCCTCTAAACAAGCATCATCAAAGACAAACTTAACATCTTTTGCAAGCAAATTGCAAAGAGGTCTAGAAATCAAGCTAAAATCCTTAATGAATCGACGATAAAAACCAGCATGCCTTAAGAATGACCTAATACCTTTTACAGTTTTTGGGACTAGTAAAGTTTTAATAAGGTCAACTTTGGCTCTATCTACCTCTATACCCTTTGAAGATACGATATGCCCTAGAACAATTCCTGAACGAACCATGAAGTGAAATTTCTCCCAATTAAGCACTAAATCATTTTCCTTACACCTAGTCAAAACTAATGACAAATGATGCAAGCACTCATCGAAAGACGAACCAAACACTGAAAAATCATCCATAAAGACCTCTAAGAACCGTTCTACCATGTCAGAAAATATGCTCATCATACAACGATGAAAGGTCGCAGGGGTATTACATAGGCCGAAAGGCATGCGTCTATACGCAAAGGTACCAAAGGGACAGGTAAAAGTGGTTTTCTCTTGGTCTTCTGGGAAAATAAGAACCTGATTATAACCGCATTATCCATCTAAAAAGAAATAATGTCTACGTCCATCTAATCTCTCTAGCATTTGGTCGATGAAGGGAAGGGGAAAGTGGTCCTTCCTAGTGACCTTGTTCAATTTTCTATAGTCAATACAGACACGCCAACTCGTGGTCATTCGGGTTGGGATTAACTCATTGTTATCATTCTGGACTACAGTAATACCGGATTTCTTGGGAACAACCTGAACGGGGCTGACCCACTTACTGTCTGAAATGGGGTAGATAATGCCTGCATCTAACAGCTTCAGAACCTCGGTTCGAACAACTTCTTTCATATTAGGGTTCAGTCGACGTTGCATCTCCCTAGAAGGTTTGGTGTCACTCTCTAAATAGATATGATGCATACAATCAATAGGACTTATACCCTTAATGTCTGCTATGGTCCACCCTAAAGCTTCCTTGTTATTCTGAAGGACAGTCACTAGCCTACTTTCCTGATCACTATCCAAGTCGGATGCTATAATCACAGGTAAAGTTTCAGAGGGGCCTAAAAACACATACTTCAGGGTATCTGGTAATGGTTTAAGGTCCAACTTGGGAGGCTTTTCCAACGAAGGAACTAGGGTAGACTCGGAACGGGTAAAGGTTCGAACTTAGGTTTCCATCCATTACTAGTGTCTAACAAAGGGGTTGAATCTAACAAAGCATTCACCTCATTAATCACATCATCATCATCAAAATCAATCCCAAAGTGAGCTAGGCATTTCTCTAATGGATCTTCTATCAAAGTGTTTGGTAATGACTCCTCTACTAAGGTGCCTATCATGTTCACCTCTTCTACGCTCGAGTCGTCCAGTTCCTGGGGTAGCTTACTAATGTGAAAGATGTTCAGCTCAATAGTCATATTACCAAAAGACAAATTCATAATACCAGTTCGACAGTTAATGATCGCATTGGATGTTGCTAAAAATGGGCGACCTAAAATCACCGGTATCTGGTTCTCTGGGTCAGGGACAGGTTGGGTATCTAGGATAACAAAATCCACTGGATAAATAAACTTGTCGACCTCAATAAGAACATCCTCGATCACACCACGAGCAATTTTAACGGACCTATCAGCTAACTGGAGTGTCATCTGGGTAGGTTTCATCTCACCAAGTCCTAGCTTAAGGTACACATGGTATGGAAGTAAATTCACACTGGCTCCTAAGTCAAGCAAAGCTTTATCAACACGGTGTTTACCTATTGTGCAAGAAATGGTAGGGGACCCTGGGTATTTATATTTAGGAGTAGTAGTATTCTGAATAATGGAACTCACGTGACTAGCTAGGAAGGCTTTCTTTTGGACACTAAGCTTACGCTTTCGTGTACACAAGTCCTTAAGGAACTTGGCATAAGCCGGAATCTGCTTAATCGCATCCAACAATGGTAGGTTGGTAGTAACCTGCTTAAAACCTCTAAAATATCATTAAAGTTGGACTCCCTCTTAGTCGGAACTAGCAGCTGGGGAAACGGGGCTCTGGGAACAAAGTCGGGCTCAGCAGGACCCTCATTGGTCTCTTTGGAGACTCTACCAGTCTTCTCATTCTCTGGCTCAGAAGGGTGAACTACAGCATGTTCACTATTAGGCATGGAAACCTTGTTGTCTATCTCTCTACCGCTCCTAAGGGTTTTAATAGCATTTACATGATCAGATGGTCTTTCACCTATTTCATTAATTCCTCTAGGGTTTGGTTGAGTTTGACTAGGAAACTTACCTCTTTCTCTTAAAGACTCATTTATATGACTAACCTGGGTTTTCAACTCGGAAATAGCCTGAGAGTTAGCCTGACCTATTCTCTTATTTTCTTCTAAACCTTGAGCAACAGATTGCTGAAACTGCATAGTGTTACGAGTTAACAAAGAAAGAGACTCTTCTAAACTCATAATCTTCTTATCCGAAGGGTTCTGAAACTGTGCCGGGGCTGAAAGATTCTTAGGATAGCCAAAACCTGGGGGATCTTGAGAGTTACTAGACTGACCTTGATTCTGGCCCTTAGACCAAGAAAGGTTGAGATGGTTTCTCCAGCCAGGGTTATAGGTTTCTGAATAAGGGTCAGACTTCTAACGGTTATCGAATCTAGTGTTGTTATAAAGAGCATTGGCTTGCTCTTCAACAGTATGGTCTTCCCAAAAAGGCTCTATTCTACCATTAGAATGACCTAATTCCAACGCTTCTAACCTTTTGGCTATGGCTGCTATTTTAGCATCTGACTCATAGGACCCTTCTACCCTATTGACATTTCCTCTACTTAGAAGAATTTTTTTCTGGGGTTCCCTATTATTTTCCCATTGTTGGGTCTTATTGGCGATTTCATTCAAAAATGTCATTGCCTCATCAACAGTTTTATTCTCAAACCCACCTGTGCATAAGGACTCAACCATGGTTGTTGTTGAATAATCTAAACCCTCGTAGAGGATCTGAACTAACCTAACCTTCTCTAAACCATGATGAGGACATTGAGATATTAAGTCATTGAACCTTTCTAAATACCTATATAAAGATTCTCCCTCTTGTTGAGAAAAAGTACAAATTTGTGTCCTAATAGACGATGTTTTGTGCCTTGGGAAAAACTTATGTATAAAGGCAGATGTAAGTTGTTCATAGGTTTCAATTGACTCAGAATCCAAACTATACAACCAATATTTGGCTTTGTCTTTTAAGGAAAAGGGGAATAACCTAAGTTTCAGTGCATCATCACTAAGGTTTTTAATTTTCAGAGTACTACATACTTCCTCAAATTCCCTAACATGAAAATAGGGGTTCTCATTCTCTTTTCCTAAAAAGGTTGGGAGCATCTGTAAAGTCCCAGGTTTGAGTTCATAATTTGCCTCGGTTTCAGCTAACTTGATACAAGACGGACGAAAGGTCCTAGTTGGGTTCAATAAAGCTTTTAAAGTTGCCATTTCTGGCACTACCAAAGGACTAGGAGTACTTTCTTCACAAAGAAGAAGATTCTCAAAACTGAAGTTTCCAAAAACGGGCCTCTCTAAAGAAGAGTTTTCGAGATCCCCGCCTTCACAAGAAGAACTACTAGGTTTATCACTAATCAGACGACCTAGAGTGTTTCTTTTCCAATCCCGTTCTCTAATGACCTCGGGCATACACTAGAAAAACAAAACTAAAACGAAAATCCCTAAAAGGGAAGGGAAGTTCTATGCAAACACAAACAAGGATGACTCCACCATAGCAAACCTACTGAATTATAGCAAACAAAAAGCATGATGGCTCCACTTAGATTGTTTCTAGACCAGCTTTTAATCCTTCGAAAGGGAATTCATTACAATTTAAGCAAACCCCTCTGGAATCAATCCGAGTTAAAGTAAGTTGAATTGAGGCGAGGGAAGATCAGTGGAGCTTTGATACCCAATGCCTCACCACTATCACAAGGCGGTGCAGTCACGCATTCAACTCACAGAAACCATCATGAACTTCGAAGTATGCTAAAAGAGTAACCAATATTTTTCGAACGACTTTCCTACTAAGCTCGTTACCCTATAGGTCTCGTTATATTCCAAATTTTAAAGCTTAGGTTCGCGTTTGGTTTCATTTTCCTAAGGCGGGCAAGAAGAGAACGGTGATGAAATCCGAACCCTTATCTTGTATGGCCAGTCCTTGCCCTTTACTAGGAATTTAAAACAGCCGTTTTCAGTTCCTCAGCATATATGCAAATGAAGGAATACAGTAACTCGCTGACAGGGGATTCACGAGTGTTTCGACAAACTTACCTCCCGTTCCAGACGGGGGATGAACCGTTGTCGTCGACTCGGGCCACAAATCCTATGTTGTGTACGAACTCGAGGGGCCGAGGTGATATCGTAATCACCGTCCTTCTCTGCAAACAATTTAATATTTAATCTACCCTTCCGTAGGGTTTAAAAAAAATTAATGTCCAAATGTCCAAAGTCCAAAAGAAAGGTCCAAAAAATAAAGTGCAAAAAGAAAAATACAAAATAAAAAGTATTCCTAATACAATCTAATAAAATAACACTCTCTTTTTTTTTCCTCTCTTTTTCTATAAATAAAAAAAAAATTCTTCTTCTTTAGCTCCTTTCGCTTTGCCTTTTACTTCAAGTCTTTAAATATTCGCCAAAAGCTTTGGCAAAAATTTCTTTCGCTCCAAATTCCCAAAATCTGAAAGGAAAAGACAAAAACCCAAAAACGTAAAGAAGAACAAAAAAAACTAAAAAAATAAATAAATCTAAAAACTCTATCCTAAAGACAAGCCCGCGTCGGCGGCGCCAAAATTTGATGGTATTTTCAATGATGTTGTAGTAAAGAGTTCGTTGAGGCTTGTGAAGGCAATGAATTCTAGACTTAATAGAACTTAAAAATATAGAAAACTTAACTCAAAATTGATTTCAGGTGATTGGAAAATAACCAAGACACTAGAATCCACTATTACACATGAATGATGTCAAATATTTCATAACTCTAATTATCCTTTTAATCCTTTATTTCTTAATCCACAAATAATCAAACATATTCTCAAAAATTAATTGTATCCTCTAAGCATAGATTATCTAACCAAAGCATAACCTATCCAATTGAATCACAACTAATGAAGAAAATTATGTAAACTTTTAAGAACTCTGCAAAAGAAGTGATTGAGTGAATTATAATTAAATATTAGAGAAAATAAAATAGTTACCCATTGTTCATGTGTGAATAGCTTCATCCATTTCCTTGGTTACGAGAGAATTATCCGCTCATCATGTTGGAAACACGCTCAAAAGTTGATTTCATTTATACTCAAAGGGTTACAAATGATGAATAAGGGAGAATTATAATAAAAATCGGGTTTTAAACGCTTATAACTGTTGCAAAAACCGTTACAAAGAGCCGTTACTGTTGTTGTTGCGTTTTTAAGTCTGCCTGTAAACTGTGACCCACAGAATGAGTTGCTGTCACTGTTCAAAAACGACTGCTGGTGCAGGTCCGTTCTTCGTGTTCTTCAGTTTTGCAGCAGCAGAAATGACAGCTCTGCAAATTTGATTTTTCGCTCTGTGGTGCTCTTTTTCTCTCCCAATCTCTCCGTCTCTCTTCTCTATGATCCCCTCACCCTATATATACTCAACAGCAGCAAAATATCACGCCATAACTCTCACAAATTTTCATTAAACTCGGCAGTGAAGAAAAATATTCTGGGAATATTTTCTTCCCTGTTTTAGCTTCTCACGTGTTTCTACAGCTGCAAAATCTCCTCATTTATCTTCTTCACGGTCCAGAGTGTTGCTAGAGTCATCATACACGAGCAGAACACGCATAAATCTTCCAAAACCCGTGAACTATTGTTCTCATGCACGGGCTGCCCTGATTCGTTGTCACGGATTTTCCAGCCAAATTTGATCGAAACAAACACCCATACCAGCTCTTTTATGACATATCACAACTACCCATGAAGTTTCAGCCCTTTAGTCCACCTAGAACATCTTCAAATTTCGATCGAAACATTCTTAGAGAGCTGCCACATTTTTCCCGCCAATTTTTAAGTTTCAAATGAAGAAGATGGTGTCCCCCTAACCAGTTGTGGGGTGCGAATAACAGCTGCCTTTTTGGGGTGCCCCTTAGTAATTGAGGTACCCCTTAACCAAATCTGGGCTTCGTATAACAAGTGTCCTCCGGGGATGTTCCGAGTGATTTTTCTAGCCGATTTTTCCAACAATATTTATTTTTCCAATACCTAAAAATACACAAAACACCATAATAAGGACGAAAGCGAGTACCAACAATATGAAACATTGAGGACAAATTAGACACATAAATGCGTCTATCAGGGAGTGGTAGCGAGACACTCTTATTGATATCATTGGTTTTCTAGTCGTAGTTTAGGTTGTTTTTTCGTTGTTTGTATGTTTTTAGTTTTTCTTTTAGATTTTTCTTTTTAGTTCCTTTTCATATTTTTCTTTTAGAATTTTCTTATCAGGTACTCTTGTTTCGGCGGTGATGTTTTACCTAGAGGATGAACCCAGTCCTCTCGGAGAATACATGTATGGACCACAATATCAGAAGATTCGGGAATAAAATCGTCTCGGGTATGGAAATCCTTATCAGCATTACTTTGAAACTAATGATTATTCACATGAGTATCAAAGTTACCATCAGGATGATTTTTCACATGCTGAGATTTTCAACCAGAATATAGCTAGTTTGGAAAGACAGTTAGAGATGCTAGAAAACCAGAGGTCATATGAAAATAATAATTTGGCTTATAGTAACTCGTGTTCCGCAAATTATTTCGATTATTCACATATGTACCAAACCCAATACCATGGGGGTAATTATTTGCATGAGGCAGGTGAACAATA
Organism: Papaver somniferum; assembly: GCF_003573695.1. Lineage (NCBI taxonomy): Eukaryota > Viridiplantae > Streptophyta > Magnoliopsida > Ranunculales > Papaveraceae > Papaver > Papaver somniferum. The sequence goes on from NC_039366.1 coordinate 57,097,310, forward strand.
TTTGAATCGGCAGAACAATGAGGTTTCAAACTATAGAAATTTGAGATTGGAAGATATCTTAAAATTGTTAACTCATAATACATTACAAATTAGTCAAGAAACTTCTCAACTTCAATAGACCACTCAAAAATCTTTAGAAAACATTGAATATCAAGTAGGTGAAATGACTAGACAGTTGGAGAAGGAACGAAGTTGGTTCCCAAACCAGTCTCAATGTCAATCTAATTGTACTTCAGAATATATATTGATTATTCTTCCGAGGAAGAAACCGATGATGATCAACTTGTAGAAGTTTTGAGTGGAAGTGAGGATACCCAAGATTCCTAAAATCCAAATAATTATGATGTAGGAGAACCTGCATATGTAGAGGATGCCACTATTGTGTGTCATGAATCAAAGGTGATGGATGTTCATAATGAGAAACCTTCTAATCATTTCAATTCTGAGATTTATACATGTCACATAGTTGAAAATGATAACGATATGGTTATTCATAATATTGTTACTGCACTATGCCCAATTTTTGTTGATCCATCTAGTGATTTTGTGAGTGCTTTTGTGAATGTTGAACAAATTGATATTGGTAAGTAAATTTGTACCGACTAACTCGAATCTTTATCTGTTTGCATATTTCACTTTGTTGACTCTGATGACCCGATGTTGATTGATATTACCAATGCATTTTGTCCTCCTATGGTTAATAAGGGTAACTCAAAAACGGAAGTTATTTCTGTTGGAGCACTGCTCAGTCGAACTCGCAAGCTTGTTTGTCAAGTTTATTTGATCAAAACTATAGTCTTGATTTCTAGTCAACTTATAGGAGTTTCGGACTAGGAAAGATTGTGTACTTGAGCCTTAGACTTCACGACGCTTACAATTGAAGACGAAGATATACTGAAGAACTCAGAGGAACTTCATCAATAAAAGGTATGTGGAGACTAAGAATTATCTATCACTCAAAAGTATATTATATTCTATTCTATCTCTTATTGAGACAAAAGTCGTATAGCGATATAGACTTTCATATCATACACATTTGTTATTTCGATATGAGTATAACTCGCTTATCTATTTCTCGAAATATGTGTTGGTATCTTTTTGATTTAGCTACATTCATCATTATTCTTGACGAGTTTAGTTGGAAACAATTTATTTTTTGGAAACTAAACAATAAGTCAAAAGATGATCATGTGGAAATTACCTTGAAACATCTTCCATGATTTGTGTGAGACAATCATTTGATGTCGACTTGGAAAGTTTCGTATTGATCATTCGATCACTTGAAAGTTGCTTATAAGCTAATGGTTTGTGTGAGACATCCATTGTCGTCTTCTAAGAATGTTTCAATGATTGAAATGGGAGTTTAGAACTAAAAGTACCCATGTCTGGAAAACATCACAGTATGTGTACTTCGTGTACAAACTATGTTGGTATGATTCAGGTCCGGAAACCAAGTTTGCATACCAGTATGTGAATGATTTTAACTGTTAAAGTCCGGGAACCAAGTTTGCATACAAGTATGCGAATGATTCTACCTGAGGTAGGTCCGGGACGACATTATGCGTACCCTTTTTAAAACTGTTGGACAAGGCCAAAGTCCGGAACTAAAGTTTGCGTACTGATAAGTGCATAATTCATATGATTTTAGTATCCATTCCATACTTGCTTTAGCTATTATTCTTGCATATTTTCGTATTATTACTTTGGTTTTCTCTTATTTGTCTCAATTAGGTGAATAATCCAAAAAGGAGCTACAAAATGCTGAAAAGATCTAAAAAGATAAGTATTCCAAGTATCCAAGTGCCCAAGTCCAAGAGAATTAGAAGAAGTGCGACGAAAATGAGCAAAACGCTCATAATCAAGGCACAGGCCAAAGACGATCTTAACTCATTCAAATTAAGGATTTCTATCATCATCTTGAAGATAATTGAAATATAAAAAGAATGCAAAAATAATGAGGTCATTCCGAGTTCGTATGAAGAAGTTGTGGCCAAAACAGTTTTTATTGAATACCGAAGACAGTGAAGTCTGCGAACTGGGTTTGCGAACCGAGTTCGCAGACTTATTTCCGAAAATATCTGCTGGAATTTGAAGTTTGCTGACTGGGTACGCGAACTTATCAAATGGGAAACGTATATTCACACCTTGGAAGGCCTAAGGGCACGTTTGGAGTCGTTAGGTCATATTTTCGGGTCGGGTTCTTTAACCTAACTAAATACTTGGAAGCCAAGCAATGTAAACCTATAAAAAGGTATTAGGTTATGTAAAAGAGATGATCTCATATCACGTATTCTACTTGGATCTTTGGAGATAGCCGCAACTAGGGTTTGCTTTCGTATTTATTTCTCATCTTCTTTATTTGATTATTGATGATGATGAACTCCATAGCTATGAGTAACTAAATCTTATATTATTGGTTAAGGATGTAGTCCTATATCTACAACTTGTGCTTGATTAATGCGTTAGTTTTCTCTCTTGATTATCGTTCAAACTTCTACTATTTTTAATAATCACATGATTGATGTATTGTGATAGGATTAGATGTTTGTTTGGTTAAGTGGCCAATTAATTGAACTTGCGTCCTTGTCCATAGCTATTTTAGGGTTTTTCATCGAGCGATAACCCCGAATACAAGTAGCATGATATGATCACAGTTTGTAGTGATACACTATTGTGATCATATGTAGAGTTTGACCATTGTCCGAATTGTCATGCGCAATGTATGACAATTGCATTGATTAGCCTATTTCCAAAATTTAATGCTCCTAGGAATTGAACTTAATTAGTGCAAGTCGTTAGGTTATTCTTTAGGTAGAATTCACATACGTAGCTCTAATGTGTGTGTTGATGAACTTATTAAATTAAGGGAATATCTTGCTCTCTTGATACTCTAGGCTTTTGATGATGAAGAGATTAAATTGTAATTCTAATCATGAATGCAAGCACTTGTTTAAGATAGAAGATGAACTCCTTGACCAATATCTCTCTCTATTGATTATTTTCAACTATTTTCATTACTTTATTGCTTTGTTTATTTTGATGAAACAAAACTCCCCCATTGGTTACTAAGAAACTAGAATTTTTATAACAACAATCGCCTCTCTGTGGAAACAAACTCTTCCTTACCTTGTACTTCATTTATATTTTGTTGAGTAAAAAGCGAATTATTTTTGACGCATACGACATCGATTAAATTTTGGCGCCGCTGCCGAGGAGGCATCGACTCGTTATATAGTTTTGGTTTCTTATTTTTACGTTGTTTTTAATTTCGTTTTGAGAATTGTGTTTCAGGTACCTTACTGAAATACAAACTGGGAGAAGCAATGGGTGATGCAAATCGCACACTCAAGGAGATAGCTTCTCAGAAGTTGGATCGAAAACAATGGTGTATTGAAGCAACTTCCACTTTTGATATCAAGTCAGGGTTGATCAGTCAAATACCAAAGTTCCATGGATGTGTATGGGAAGATCCGAAAAAGCATCTTATGGAGTTTAAATGGTTAATGACAAACATGATATTTAATGGGGCTAATGCAGATGAAGGATTGTTGCGTGTTTTTCCTTTCTCTTTACTCGATGCAACTAAAGATTGGTTATATTACTTACCGCCTGGTAGTATTACAACATGGAATGGGTTGAAGAAACTTTTCTTGGAGAGATATTTTCCTGCGTCGAAAGCGACTCAAATTCGCAAGGAGATTTGTGGGATGAAACAAAGTGTGGGGGAATCATTGTATGAATGTTGGGAACGGTACAAGAGATTGGTAGCAAGCTGCCCTCATCACCAATTTAGTAACGCAATGATTATCCAATACTTCTATGAAGGTCTCCAAACAAGTGATAAGAATCTTATTGACGCTGCAAGTGGTGGTGCACTTATGAACAAAACGGTGACACAAGCTAGAGAGTTGATTGAGAGTATGGCAGCAAATTCTCAACAATTTTCAAGTCGTGGATCAGAACCACCTACCAAGGGAGTTAATCAAGTTGACGAGATTATTGAATTACGTCAACAAATGAGCAATATGATGGCAATGATGCAACAAATTGCAGCAGTGGTTGTAAAACCATCACGCCCAGCTTATGAGAACGTAGAGCATGTCAATGCTATATTCTAAACTCAGCCATATGGTATTTACTCCAACACTTACGAGCAAGTTGCAAGTACAAGTTCTGTTTACAACCATACAGATGAGTTCCAACAACAAGTGCAATAACCGCAACAAACCCAAAATTCAGAATTGGCAAAGATGGTTACCTTGGTGGAGGCTCTAATGTCCGTGGTACAGCAAAATCAACAACTAGCGAACTTAAATCAGCAGAAAACGGATAATGCAATTAAGGAGTTGCAATCACAAGTTGGTCCACCACAAAAACAACAACCTCAAAATCAAGGGTCCAATATGGAAGAGTTGTTGAAATCTTTTATGCAAAGAACGGAGGGTGCGGCCAAGGACTTGCAAACACAAGTTGGTTTGATGGCCGAGGAGATTAATCAGTTGCATGCACAAAATGCTGAGAAACTCCCATCCCAACCTCTTAACCCAAGAGATGGTGTCAATGCTACTACGTTTGTAAATGATACACGACTTGTGCAACCTGAAATTACTGATTCGGGTAAAGAAGAACCCCCGAAGGAACCAGTTTTGGAGGAAAAGGATGTTGATTTCCCCCAAACTTCCGAGGTACCTATTTCCAACTCTAAAAATCATATTCCTACTTATGTTCCTCCTCTACCTTTTCCTGGAAGGTTCGTTAAAGCTAATAGAAAGGTGGAGCAAGATAGGGATATTTGGGATGTTTTTAAGAAGGTCCAAGTGAATATTCCACTCATTGAAGTAATTAGGCAATCTCCTCGCTATGCAAAGTGTGTAAAGGAATTGTGCACTAACAAGTACAAGCTAGCCGGTAATGAGGTAATGAGTGTGGGGGAGAATGCTTCGGCATATCTTCGAAAGAAACTCCCACCTAAATTGAAGGATCCCGGTAGTTTCACAATTCCATGCACAATTGGTAAAACGAGGTTTAAAAAAGAAATGTTAGATTTAGGAGCTTCTATTAATGTTATGCCTACTTCTATTTATGATGCTTTAAACCTTAGCCCTCTTAAGAAAACCGGCATAGTTATTCAACTTGCTGATAAATCTAATGTTTACCCGAAAGGGATTGTTGAGGATGTTTTGGTGCAGGTAAAAGGACTAATATTTCCAGTGGACTTCTACGTTTTAGACATGAGTGATGTGAATTCATCCTCGTCTGCACCTTTACTGTTGGGTAAACCATTTTTGAGTACCGCTAGAACGAAGATTGATGTCCACAATGGTACCTTGACTATGGAGTTTGATGAAGAATTCATACACTTCAACATCTTTGAGGCGAGGAAACACCCAAGTACCATTCAATCAGATTTCCATAATGTGTTGGAAGCTGGCTAAGGCGCAAAATGTGAGGAGATAGTCGGGCTGACGACTTTAAACCAAGCGCTAAGTGGGAGGCAACCCATCGGTTTTGTATCTCTATCCCTTTTGTTTTTAGTTTTCTTAGTTTTCATATCATATCTTGCATTTTCATCTTAAATTATACAAAGTTCTATATCTATAATAAAAGTTTTGATGAATTCTCGTCAGAAAACTCTGACTGCACACTTGTTACGAAAATAGCTCTCGAGACTTCATACGGAATCTGATTTGAGTGGTTGACCCCAAATTTTAAAGAGGACAGACATACCTTTCTTTTCCAAAAAGAAAATCTGAATTCGGAGTCTATTAAGTTGGAGAAATAGGCCTGGAAATTTGAGTTTCGGTATTTTTCCAGAACTTTTTCAGATTGCATGTCAGTCAGTCCGGAGGCCATAAAAGTCAGACCATTTATCGAAACTTTGTGCCCTTTTGACACGTTATATAAAATACGTAGGTGAACAACTTTCGTTTTTTCCTAGTTCTCTATGCATTGGTACAGTTTTTGAGTTTTTCAGGGCTGTTGTGTCAGAAATCAGAATTTTCGGTTTTGAACATTGAGGACAATGTTGAGTTTAAGTGTGGGGGAGCATTTAGTATCTACTATTTGCATATACACATAATAATAATACTCTTTGATTTCTTGCATTCTTGAGACTTCATCTTTTGGAGTTAATTATGAGCTAATTAGGATGACACTCTAAACCTTTTAAGGTTGAAATAGTTCTTACGGTTATAGATTAAGTTCCATTTATTTCAATCCTTAAATATATACGTTCATAATTGAATGTGAAACTAAGCTATGGTAGTCGTTTGAAAGAGTCATCCTCGCAATTAATCATTAATGAATCACTTTCTTTATATTTTTGCAGTTATATGTTTCTCTAAAGTGATTAGGTGGGATCCTGATACTGCCATGGATGTTGTAGCAAGGTAATCATTGGTTGAGTTTATATAAAAGCCCCATAAGACAATTGTCTTACACTCGTAAAGAGTAAAGAGTGAGTTATAAAAAAATAAAAAAAAATAATATATAAATAAAGCTCCTCGTCATTTTTCGACACTAATAAATGATAGGTCCGGAATCGCGGATAATCATAGTCGATGAAAACAAAAACCATATCATCATTATATAGCAAGTCAAAGAGACTATTGATGAGGTTCTTGACACTTTGATAGCAGTATGTGTGAAACGTTGTCCCTGTCTCCGTCGCCTAAGCAAGCGTGGAGTGCAGGATCCAAGGAAACTATCACATACTTGTTGACAAGGAACATGCGCTTAGAGTATCTAATCATGTGGTCGAGTTAAATGGGTGCTTCTCTCAACTATCGCCTATAAATATATATCCTTTGACGACATTCATACAATTATTGTGGGTAACATCTTTCACTTAAGTCAACATTTGCACACTTCACTTTTCTATTTCCATTTTCTTATCTATCCATGTGATTTCAGTATACGAGTGTTGTTACAGACGTTGCAACAAGTACAATGACTATCTTAGTAGAGTTTTTCAATCAGGTTGAATGTCACACTTAAGTAGTTGCTTGTGTGTGATGATTGGAATGTATGTGGGATGTTTGTAGCTAAAGAACATATGCAAGCTAATTATTTTCCTTTTTGCTTTGTGTCTATCCTTAGTGGTTCCTCCAAGGCGAGAAATTGGAGTAGGTTTTGTGGGTATACCTCTTGTAAGCCTTCACGAGACTATAACTCGTACACTAGGGACACCTAGGGGTTTAAAGGCATGTTATTCATGCTAAGAGTAACCGTATCCTCACGACATGGAGTTGTTGTATCTAGGATTAGTTTTATTTAGTTTGCTCGAGGACTATCAAAATCTAAGTGTGTGGGAATTTGATAAGTGCATAATTCATATGATTTTAGTATCTATTCCATACTTGATTTAGCTATTATTGTTGCATATTTTCGTATTATTACTTTGGTTTTCTCTTATTTGTCTCAATTAGTTGAATCATCCAAAAAGGAGCTACAAAATGCTGAAAAGATCTAAAAAGAGAAGTATTCCAAGTATCCAAGTGCCCAAGTCCAAGAGAATTGGAAGAACTGCGACGAAAAGGAGCAAAACGCTCATAATCAAGGCACGGGCCAAAGACCGATCTTAACTCATTCAAATTAAGGATTTATCATCATCATCTTGAAAATAATTAAAATATAAAAATAATACAAAAAGAATGAGGTCATTCCGATTTCGTATAGTTGTGGCCAAAACGGTTTTCATTGAATACCGAAGGCAGTGAAGTCCGCGAACTGGGTTTGCGAACCAAGTTCGCGGACTTATTTCCGAAAATATCTGCTGGAATTTGAAGTTTGCGGACTGGGTACGCGAACTTATCAAATGGTAAACGTGTATTCACACCTTGGAAGGCCTATGGGCACGTTTGGAGTCGTTAGGTCATATTTTCGGGTCGGGTTCTTTAACCTAACTAAATACTTGGAAGCCAAGCAATGTAAACCTATAAAAAGGTATTAGGTTATGTAAAAGAGACGATCTCATATCATGTATTCTACTTGGATCTTTGGATATAGCCGCAACTAGGGTTTGCTTTCGTATTTATTTCTCATCTTCTTTATTTGATTATTGATGATGATGAACTCCATAGCTATGAGTAGCTAAATCTTATATTATTGGTTAAGGATGTAGTCCTATATCTACAACTTGTGCTTGATTAATGCGTTAGTTTTCTCTCTTGATATCGTTCAAATTTCTACTGTTTTTAATAATCACATGATTGATGTATTGTGATAGGATTAGATGTTTGTTTGGTTAAGTGGCCAATTAATTAAACTTGCATCCTTGTCCATAGCTATTTTAGGGTTTTTCATTGAGCGATAACCCCGAATACAAATAGCATGATATGATCACAGTTTGTAGTGATACACTCTTGTGATCATATGTAGAGTTTGACCATTGTCCGAATTGTCATGCGCAATGTATGACAATTGCATTGATTAGCCTATTTCCAAAATTTAATGCTCCTGGGAATTGAACTTAATTAGCACAAGGCGTTAGGTTATTCTTTAGGTAGAATTCACATACGCAGCTCTAATGTGTGTGTTGATGAACTTAGGAAATTAATGAAATATCTTGCTCTCTTGATACTCTAGGCTTTTGATGATGAAGAGATTAAATTGTAATTCTAATCATGAATGCAAGCACTTGTTTAAGATAGAAGATGAACTCCTTGAACAATATCTCTCTCTATTGATTATTTTCAACTATTTTCATTACTTTATCGCTTTGTTTATTTTGATAAAACAAAACTCCCCCCATTGGTTACTAAGAAACTAGAATTTTTATAACAACAATTGCCTCTCTGTGGAAACGAACTCTTCCTTACCTTGTACTTCATTTATATTTTGTTGAGTAAGAAAGTGAATTATTGTTGACGCATACGACAACGATCACGTACCCGTTTGCTTTTTTTGGCGTCTAAGTTCTAAAATCGGTTTAGTATGTTTACATACTCATGAACAAATACATTTATGAAATAAGGAATGCAATCTTTGCAAACCGTGGCTTAATATTCATGAACTGATTCTTGTACTTTGTACATTATTGTAAGGACCCTCAAGCTCGTCAACAGTATTTGACTGGTCTACCGATGGTCAAGAAACGAATTAACCACTAATGACTCGATCAGTTAACGTAGATTTTAATTTATATAAATTAATTTAACAATGATCTTGATACGAAACTAGTATCACTGAATAGGTATCGAAAAGTTACGTGGAATGGCCTACTCGAACGTTTCTCCAGTGCGGCTACGATGTGGTCGGGCCACATACTTCAAGTATGCGACCCCTCTTTAAATGATGACACGTCGTATAAAGTAAGAAAAAGTTGGGAAAACAGTTTTATTACCTAATTGTTTTTCTTTTTTCTTTCTATAACTTCCTTTTTTTTTCAAAAGTACAATAGTTACGGGGATTTTTAGGGGGAGGCTTTTTTAGTTAAATAGGTGTCAAAAAAATGAAGAGAGGCCACATACAAAATAGTCGGGGCGGTCAATCAGACACCAGACGAAGAAGTAATTATCAGATACGTATGAGGGGTAAAATGGTCTTTTTGCTTTAGACTAGCCTTGTCTTCCCATATCCAAGTCAGTGGGTGCCTTGGTACTTTCATATGGTCTTATCCGAAATCGTGCATAAGAGAAATTCATTTTTTCTTCTTCTTTCACTTTCTTCGTCATCGTTCTTCTTCTCCGTTCTTCTTCATTTCTCTTTGTTGAATTCAATTCAGAGGATTGAGTTAAATCTTGTAAGCAGTTTCTTGAAAGCTTGTTATCCTAATTGATAGAAGGGGAAGTTTTTGGTTTTGAAGTTGATTTAGTTATGGGAAAGGAATGAAACTGATGTTGTTGTGGATGATAGTTAGGGTTTTGTTTTGAGGATAAAGAATCAAGAAGAGCTGAGTAATATCGAGGAGTATATGATGGTGGTGATTTTGATTCAAATACGATTCAGATTTACCAGAAAAAGGTAAATTAAGGTTCATCGATTTACCTTTATAAAATTGCTTTGTGTGATAGATTAGAGGTGGGTTTTTCCTTAATGAAAAGACGAGGGTACCCAAATACACCACAATCTTTTATTTTGGTCACAACCTATACAAGACCCACTGTGTATAAACCTCTTGGAGATTCAATCACTCAAGGAATATTTCAACACAATGTCCACTTGATATAGGTTATTCCGAACTGGCCTAACTCGTGAATTAAATATCAAAGGATTAAATATCAAAGGCAAGTGGGGAAAACCAATACACTTTGTGTGATTGTCTATGGATATTGAATCGAGACAATACAATAACAAAGTGATCACTTGATAAAAGGTACCGAAATAACCGAAGCCAATGGGATCAATATCAAGTGTCATGTTAACGTACAAAGTGCAATTTACTTTAATTATAATAGGCAGTGACTAAATACAACCCACTATTGGGTCAAATACAATCCTAACTAAATACAACCGCATCAAATATGTAATTAGCTAAATACAACCCTAATTATTTTTTACCACCACCATCATTGTATCTCCGCCAAAAGCACAACAACGAACTCTCACGGATCCCACCTCTGCATTCAGCACCCCCATCACAAACCAAAATCAAAATAGAGTAGAAATTTGTATTCTTTTATGATTAACTAATTCTCTACTATCAATCTTAATCAAATCACACAACAAACTAATAAAATGATTAAGGATTAATTAGTTTCCTTCAAAAAAAAAGATTAAGGATCAATTATATGAGATGATTAACATCAATCGCTAACTATATGCTATTGTGTTAAAATCACTGGTTGGGAGTTAAGTGAAGTGACCTTAACTAAAATCAATCGTTAGCTTTATTAAAACCCATGAGAAAAATATATAGCAATCACATATCTATCCACTATTTGATTCACATTATTACTTGTTCCCTAAATCAATGAAGATTGTATTGTGATCACATGAAAGAAATTGATTGATTATGTCGTTGTTTAATCTCCACTAATAAGCATTAATTTTCTTCGTTAGGGTTCAAAGCAAAACGGATAGGAGACTGGAATAAACAATTTCTAAAATAAAATTTTAGGGTTGATAAAGAAAATTGTTAGTTATGTTTTGGTAAATTTGAGTTAGGTTTTCTGTGGGGTGGATTTAGTTATTTTAAAAATAAAATAAATGAAAATTCTAAAAGTTATTATTTAGGTTGCATTTAATCCAAATGTGGGTTGTATTTATAATGCAGAAATTAAAAGTAAATGGCACAACAAGATTTTGTTAACGAGGAAACCACAAATGCAGAAAAACCCCGGGACCTTGTCTAGAATTGACTACTCTCAGGATTAAGCCGTTATACAAAATTTAAACCAACTTCTTATAGTTGAGACCAACCAACTAAACCTATGGTTCACCTAGTTCCGTCTGTATCCTTGCGCCTCCAACTTATTAATAAGTCATGCACTTGGAACAATTCCTTTGGTTAGTATTCCAAACAGTAAAGGAACAACGAATCTGTTCGGTAACAACTATTTTCAACCAAGTGATATGAGTTCGACAAAAGGCTCTTCCGTTTATCCTAATAAACTCCTTTGTCGGGTCCTTAGATCTATCTTTTCAACAACTACCAAAGTAATTGTTAAGATTATGCAATCAATACTTTTAATCACAAAGAATTGTATTGATGCCGATCTACACAACTAATCAATCAAATCTATCACAAAGATAAACCGATTATAGTTGGTCCTTTTCAACCAAAACAAGTATTATGCACACCAAAGATTATGAACCCAAATCAAAAATTTTCTTCGTCTTCAAATCTTCTTAAAACTTCAATAAACACCTGCACACAATCAACTTGAATCTCTTATGATCAATCACACACGGAACGGAATCTGTTAACAATGGATTATCACAAGACGTCTTTAGAACTACAAACAGTCTAAAGATCCCCGTCGAAACTTCAATCTAGTTTGAGTGAACATTATATCATAAGAGAAGATTCTCAAGCATAAACAAACTAGGTGCAATCAAAGTTCAACAACCGTTAGTCAATCAAATCAATCGAAAATTAATAATAAACCGCAATTATCTAGTTTCCCACCAACGGTACTAATAGAGCTTCTCAATTCCAAAGAAGTCTTTAAACTGAGCGGCCGTAAGAGATTTCGCCTAATTAGGTTATTTTCCTCTCTGAATAAGCGGCTCCACCAGTAACAACACAACTAGGTAGTTTTGCTGGCTCTGAGGATTAGTTTGCTTGAAATGCAAACTTCAACATTTATAGACCAAGGAAGTTTGGACACCAAGGAATTTCCAAAACCGAAAATATTCTCAAGATATGCAATATATTTCCAATTCGGTTTCCATAATTCCTGGAAATGCTTTGTCCAAATATTGACCGAAAATCTCTTAGAAAATCTCCAACTAGTAAATGCACATTACTAATTTTTATTTTCTAAAAATATGCAAAACTAAAAACCTTAATTAAAAGATTCTTAATTTATTTCGATCCGGGATTCTCCTTTAGCTATTAAGGAATATCTTTGAACGATAAAAGATAAGCGTTACCGCACATGTTCAAAGTATGTCGACATCTTTACTTTGTAAGTCCTTTTTCATACTTACAATCTTGGAACCGATTTGCCACACTTCCAAACAAGTTTAGAATTGGTTCATCTGACTTCCAAGAACTATGTGATTAATTATCCTATCAAATCACCAAACATGGGTTTCACGGTTCTACCAAAGCAAGTTTCAGTTCTACCTCCATGTGGGTACTAGAATTAGTCACGCTAGTTACCAAAACTTGGTTGACTAGGTACTAGGATCCGTTCCCACATATATATGGTATCTAACTTGTATTTGGTGCACATGTCCATAGGATCCGTTCCCAATAACTAAAAACTTGTGGCACATGTTCATAGGATCAGTTCCCCAATAACTAGAAACTTGTTGCACCTCTTACAAGGATCGATTCCCCTTTTGTGATCGGTTGCACCTCTTACTAGGATAATTCCCCCAATGTCTAGAGTTGGTCATACCAATTACAACAAATCGATCATACCATCTCAGGTGATTACTTAAGATCGGTTTCACTAATAAAAGTCATACCAATACAAAAGTCAGGCCTTGTGAATAGTTTTACCAAGAACATAAGCAAGTCATGAGCGGTTATACTAAACACACATATTGGTAATTCAAAAAAATTTCAATGAATAACACGAACTTTACGATCAACAACCCGAGAAAGTTGTCTAGCCTTGACACAGTCCATCGTGAGCTTCTTCTGATCCGTATCAGAATATTCTGATTAACAAGGATTTTGGCCTGACCATCTAAGAGTTGGTTTATTTGCAGTTGAAGATTTGCAAATTAGACCTTTGAGTCGTCCTGAAAACGAGTTAGATCCTTGGCAGATTCATCATTCCAGGAGTTGTGCTCTTTTCTTGCACGCATCATCTTCAGAACCAGCTCTTGAACCGAGTCACATACTTGAGTGTCCTCCTCCATGTCAATATACACAATCTCTTGAGATTTTGTTGAGTTCTCCATATAATTTTTTAAGGGATGGAACAAAACAATATATCAGTGAGCAAGAAGAGACTTCTTGATAAGGAAACCCTATGAACTCGTGAAACATATGGAGGGACACGGACGTTTGTGGACCTGTTGCAAGGTAAGATGGATTCAAACAAAATCCAATAAAAATGGCTTAATAATTTAAATATAAAATCTCAAATTAGAGCCAGAGATCGATAGCAGAATTGAAAACTCAGAAAGTTAATGAAAACGCATAAATAACATACAACTAATCTTGAGACTCCCACAATTATCATCCTTGTACCTCTCAAGATAGATTCAAGGATGAGATTACCTAGAATCAAGTAAAGGAGTGAGAGGTAAGCTCACTGCGAATCATGGGAGAAGGGTTGTACAGGTTCTTTGAGCGTTTAAACTGTGTATTTCCTTCTTTCCATCGATTATGACTTATTCCAAAAGAATTTGTCATAAACCTTTTTAAATATCCATCAGTAGAATTTTTCTGAGGGCTAAGTATAGGTCTCTAGAAATAGGTTCCATAGGAGAGGAGAAAAAGGATTTTCGTCTCCTTGACTTAGACTTACCAGACACATTCTTATAGGTGCAGGAAATCTGTTCATTGATGGCACAAGAGTTTATACCTAACATAGGAACATGCATCTTGTGATGGTTTCTAGAAGAGATATCATTCTTATAATAATTCTGGTTTTCTGTAGGGAAGAAATTCACTGAAGAGAATGTCATACGACTTACTCCATTGACAGTAGGGAGAAGCAACTTACGAAGATGTGAGATTTGTTTCTAATTAGCAAGGCAATGTGGAGCATAGTGATTCTTTTTCCCACAGAAGGAACAACATCGTGGATTAGAGATTTGCTTGCCTTGATCCATAACTTCTTCTACCACATGCAAATTTTGCAAGTGATTCACATTGGGTAATTCTTTAGGTGAACTATTCTTCACACTAGGTAAAGCCTTGTGAGAAACAGAAGAAGATGCAGGAGATGACTTATTCATCAAAACAAAGTTTTCCCTTTTTAAGGTGTTACACTTTTCTTGGGCATATTGAAGAGATGCAACAAGTTTCTTTTTTTCAACGCGAAAACTGTTAATTTCTGATGAATGAATATTGACTAAATGTTCTTCTCTAGCTGAGTTTTCTATGACAGTATTTCAAGCGTACTAATCTTTTTGTGCTGTAGAGTAGTTTCTTGAGCCGGTTTTTCGATATTGTTAGAGATAGAGATTCAACGTAGCTGTAGAGTTCACGTTCCCCGTCAAGAGATTTCTCAAATTCATCAATAAGCTGATCATTATTTTCTTCAAGAGACTTGATTTCAGCCGCTTGACAATCAATGATTCCAGTTGATTTTTTTAACGTTCTGGTGAGTTCTATTTCTGATTCTGACATGTTCTCACAAGTCTTGTTTTTCCCTTTGGATTCGGAAGAATCTGCTAAGGAGTTATCCTTTGAGGCAAACCCAAGATTTGCGGTGTAATCAGAAGATTTGGAAGACATCTCTGTATGCGCTGGTTTAAGAGATACACAAGCCCACATAAATCAAATTGCTACAAACACATACTTATAAGGTGTTTAACGTATTTTCCTACTTTAATACCAACTGAAAAAGCGGGGGTCTAACAACCACAGCCAACAATTCATTTGGAAATCTGAGAGGACTTACTCCAATACACTTTCTAGAGAAACAACTAGACAGTCAGACTCAATCTAGATAAAAGTATATCAAAGAGTTTAATATCTCTAACTTTTAATTCAACTCGCAATCGGTAAATAAAAATATGCTATCCCGATTGAATATAAAAGGAGTTAATTTGAACGGTACCAAAGACCAATGTTCAAGTGTCAATCAATGTAAATCAACAACCAAAGGTTGGATATTCTAATTTGATTGATCTTAACGCACAACCTGTAATATTTCAATTATATAACAAAATATAATGCGAAAAAGAAATAACACAAACCCCATAATTTTGTTAACGAGGAAACCGCAAATGCAAAAAAAAAACCCGGGACCTAGTCCAAATTGAACACCACACTGTATTCAGCCGCTACAGGCACTAGCCTACTACCAATGAACTTCGGACTGGGCTGTAGTTGAACCCCAATCAATATCACACTGATTCAAGGTACAGTTGCGCTCCTTATGTCTCTGATCCCAGCAGGATACTAAGCACTTGATTCCCTTAGTTGATCTCACCCACAACCAAGAGTTGCTACGACCCAAATTCGAACACTTGATAAACAAATCTGTCTCACACAGAAAAGTCTATAGGATTGAATAAATCTGTCTCCCACAGAAATACTCAAGAGTTATTGTTCCATCTTTTGATAAATCAAGGTGAACATGAACCAATTGATAAACCAGACTTATATTCCCAAAGAACAGCTTAGTATTATCAATCACCTCACAATAATCTAAATCGTATGATGGCGGAATTAGATATTTTGGAATCACAAACGATGAGACGAAGATGTTTGTGATCACGTTTTATCTTGCCTATCGGAGAAATTAATCTCGAGCAAATCTTAGAGAAGATAGTACTCAAATGATAGAATCGGGCAAGATCAGAACACACAACTACAAGAGAAATAGTTGGGTATGGATTCACAATCCCAATGAAGTCTTTCAAGTCGTTAACCAACAAGGTTTAGGAAAATCTAAGGTTAAAAGAGAGTCGACTCTAGTTTATGCAACTAGTAACACACATAAGTGTGGGGATTAGGTTTCCCAGTTGCTAGAGTTCTCCTTTATATAGTTTTCAAATCAGGGTTTGCAATCCAAGTTACCTTGGTAACAAAGCATTCAATATTCAACGTTAAATGAAAAACCTAATTCAACCAAGCTAATATCTTTCAACCGTTAGATCGAACTTAGCTTGTTACACACAAATGAAACGTACCCTCATTTAGGTTTATGAACAATGGTCAACCGAAGTTAGCCATATGATAACTCTCATATCAACCATATTCATCTTATCCATAACTAGTTCAAATGACTCAAATGAAACTAGTTAAAGAGTCGTTCAATTGTTATATTCTCATAGAAGTATACAAGAACACAATCGAAACAAAATCTATTTGATTCACTCGAATCAATTCATGAACATTATAGCCACGGTTTGCAAAATTGCATTCATTATTATACAAATGTTTAAGTTCATGTAAACAACCGATTTTAGAAAGTAACCCACTCAAGTACGCAAACGGGGTACGCATACTTGAGTAGCCGGACTTGAGTTTGGTTACGCCAGTACGCGTACGGGTGCGCATACTTCAACACATTCCAAACTCCAGCAGATTTTCACGGACGTGAACTTTCCACCGATATGCGTATGGGTACGCATACTTACCTTGACATCAGTAACCACCTGTACGCGTACGGGTACGCATACTTCAGGTTCCCGATTTTGGACTTGTACACTAATGTGATTAACACACCATGCTTATACCAAACATGGTTACATGATTCTAAACTCTTTATTTCAATCATTAAAACTTTCTTAGAGGAGGTTATATAGTTGTTGTTCACAAGCTATTTTTCGTCAAAGCGATTTTCAAGTTATTGAAATTATTAGACAACACCAAATGATTGTATCACACAAACCATGTAAGATGTGACTCGAAAATCTTCATATGATCTTATTCGGACTTTCGTCACGAATGTAAGATGAATTCGGCTTAAGCGAAAGCTTGCCAAAACATATTCTAAGAAATATATAAGCGAGATAAACTCAGCTCGAAATCTCAAATGTGTATAATAGAAAACTATATCGTAACACGACTTATGTCTCAATATAGGAGATAGAGTAGAAACAGACTTCCTAAGTGATAGATAAGTTTCAGTCTCCACATACCTTTTGTCGATGAAGTTCCACAAGCTCCCCTTAGTAGTTCTTCGTCTTCAAGAGATGAATGTCGTGAAGTCTAAATCTCAACTACACAATCTATGTCCTAGTTCCGAGATATCTAAATAGGCTAGAAATTAAGACTCATAGTTTTGATCACTAACATTGAAAAACATGCTTGAGATATCAACGCATGCGAGTTCGACCGAGAAATGCTTTAACATATATGGCTACGGATATTCAACAACTATGATGCTGAGTTGAACACGTTTAGAATCACTGGAGTACTTGGAAGTGACGAAGATTTCGAGTAATGTTGAAGAAACAAGGAAATCAAGCATTAGGATGAGAAGCTACAAAGTTTATTTATTTTGTAATCCATATGTATTGATAATTTTGTCACTAAAATTGATAAAGGGGGAGATTGTTAGAGCACTTCTCGGTCGAACTCGCAAGCGTTGTTATCTCAAGATTATTTGTCAAGTTTAGTTTTCAAAACTATAAGTCTTGATTTCTAGTCTACTTATAGCTAAGTCTCGAATTAGGATAGAAAGTGTAGCTGAGAATTAGACTTCACAGCGTTCATCGATTTAAGACGAAGAACTACTAAGGGGAGATTGTGGAACTTCATCAACAAAAGGTATGTGGAGACTTGAACTTATCTATAACTCAAAAGTCTATCTATTATATCCCCTATCTGAGACAAAATTCGTATAGCTATATAGACTTTGATTATACACATTTGATATTTCGAGATGAGTTTAACTCGCTTACATATTTCTCGAAATACGTGTTGGTAAGCTTTCACTTTAACCAAGTTCATCTTATATTCTTGACGAAAGTCAAAAGATGATCATGTGAAAATCTCCTTATAACATATTACATGATTTGTGTGAGACAGTCATTTGATGTAGGCTCGGAATGTTTCGTATTGATCATTCGATCACTTGAAAATTGCTTTGAAGCTAATAGTTTGTGTGAGACAGCTATTGTCGTCTTCCGAGAATGTTTCAATGGTTGAAATGGTAGTTTAGAACGATTAACCATGAACTAATACATCTATATGTTAAGGAATGCAATCTTTTGTAAACCATGGATATAATGTTCATGAATTGATTCGAGTGAATCAAAATCGATTTTGCTTCAATCGTGTCTTGTATACTTCTGTGAGAATATAAACAATTGAACAACTCTAGAACTAGTTTCATTTGAGTCGTATGAACTAGTTATGGTTAAGATGAATATGGTTGATATGAAAGTATTCATATGTCTAACTTCGGTTAACTATTGTTGAGCCAACAAAGGTGCACGCGTTTAGGTACGGTTACTCATATCTAAATGAAGTCACTTTTCATTTGTGTATAACAAGCTAAGTTCGATCTAACGGTTGAAAGATATTATCTTGAGTCTAATCAGGTTTTCATCTAACGGTGAATATTGAATGCTTTGTTACCAAGATAGCATTGATTGGAACCCTGATTTGAAGACTATTTAAGGGAGAACTCTAGAAACTGGGAAACCTAATCTCCAAACCTTCTGTGTGATACTAGTTGCGACTAGAGTCGATTCTCCTTTAACCTTAGGTTTTTCCAAAACCCTATAGGTTAACGACTTGAAGACTTCATTGGGATTGTGAATCCAGACCCAACTATTTTCTCTGTAGTTGCGTGTTTTGATCTTGCTTTATTTTATCGTATGGAGTACTATCTTCTCTAATATTTTCTAGATATTTAATCTCCGATAGGCAAGATAAAAAGTAGTCACAAACATCTTCGTCTCATCGTTTATGATTCCACAATATCTTGTTTCGCTACTGTAGATGGTGAAATTCAGATAAGGGGCAAAAGTGTCATTTAAACCCTATAGACAGAATTCAACTATCACGGGAGAGAAGAAGCCCTTAGACCTCAAGGCATCCTTAGACACGATTTCTAGTATAGTCCTTGCGAGACATTGTTGGTCGTGATGCCGTGATTCCTAGCGCACATCCTCGACGAGATACTGCTGGTCACGTAGGTTCTGTAGAGCGTAATACGTCCCCAATAGACTTATGATTTACAATAGCCACAATTCCAGCATGTCTTCGCGAGACAAAGCTGATTGTGATACCATGATTCCTAGTATACATCCTTGACAAGATGCTGCTGGTCATGTAGGCTCTGTAGATGCGTAAATACATCCCCGTCGGACTTATGACCCAGAGCAGAGATATACATATCTCATGTAAGCACGAATCACCCTATTTGAGATCAAGGACTGATTTTTAGTTCAACATCGCGAGATACATTGGTCATGTCTGCACTAGGATCTAACTCGACTTACTGAGGTTTCTGAATAAATCCTAGGATATCCCTGCGAGATACGCTGGTTATCCTACCTCTGGGCCCTTTCGACAGACTCCTAGAACATCCTTTCAAGATACACTGGTCTTGTTGGCTCATCATATGGACACACAGTTGATTCCTAGCATATTTCTGCAAGATACGCTGGTCAAAAACAAGTGAGCCAAAGTCTCTCAAAGGCATTAATCGGGCGTACAAAGCCTTTTTTCTCTCTATAGGACGAGTCCCAGCTGACCACAGAGAGATTCAGATCTGTTAAGAAAACCTTCGTAGAGATTTTGATTCGTCTGTGAAATCTCGGAGAGATTCAAATCTCTCTGTAAAATCTCGGAGAGATTCATATCTCTCTGCAAAATCTCGGAGAGATTCAAATCTCTCAGGAAATCTCCAATAAAGCTGAATATTCCCCATGGTAGGCACGAGCCTCACGTAGGAATAAAGTATCCTTTCCATACGAATTCTGAGGCATCTCATGCCTTTTCACATGACTCATCCTAGTCATTCTTACAAATCGGAGAATATCTCTCTATCTCGGCTAAAGAGAATATCTCTCTCTGTCAATATGTCATCACGAAGGCTGACTCAGCTTCACACAAATGGGGGATAAAAAATAGGATTTTGGTCTGGCGGTCTATGGCACGTGTGAGAAATACCCGTCTTATTTCGACAGTGAATTAATGAGATAAACTCAACCTAGTGTATCTCTATCTATTCCTGAAGAGAGGGGAGAAATGCTATGCACGGCATGACAATGAATCCCTATCTTCACCGACCTGAGATTAGAGAATTTAGATATAAATAGGTCATCTATTTCTCCAAGATGAGACAAAACCTTCTCATAACCTCTTAGAGGAATTCTTCTTCAAACCCTAGAATTCTCTGATGTATCTCTTCATCTGCTTCCCTCCCTAAGACCATCCCTAAATCTCTTCCTTGTGACTGAAGCAGCCTTTGAACGGCCACTGTACGTAGTTTAGGCGAAGACTGTTCGTGCTCAACCTCCCGTAACTCACTTTCAGAAACCCTAGAATCTCACTTTTAACCTCTCTCAGATTTTAGGTAACTATATTTTGGCGACCACATTGGGAGGTTGTTCACTCAGTTACAGATATCAATCAAGGTCTTTTAGGAAGGAAGAAGATTCCAACAATCCAAACACAAAAATGTTCCATTGATTCAGTCTATGTAAATCCATTACAGACTTAGCCGAGAGAGTTATCCTTAACAACACTTTCTCTCTTTCGAGTTTGACCTTAGTGAATAGGTTAGTGCGTCCCGGATCACAGGGATCTATTCCTGCATAACAAAACGCCCTAGTAACCTATTTTTATAAAAATATACTTCTAATCCTTGAAAACGTTGGATAAGGACCAAGGAGCTCCCGGAGACTCAACGGAATCTTGCAAAATCTCAGATCGACATCCAGACTTATCTGAAAACGCCTTTAGAGATACCAGTAGGGATAGATCCAACAAATCCAGATCGAGTACACGTTTCCTAAAGAATGAGTACTAAAATTGTTGAAGATAGCACTGATGGGATCTTGCCTGCAATCGACCTCACTAGAGAAGATAAAGCTCATTACGAACGCGACACAGCAAAGGAGAAACCATCCAGCCAACCTTATCACTCTCAAGGACCTCAAGGACCAGATGACACTCTAAACTTGGAGATTCTGACGAATATTTGCTCCAAAATTCGTTTAGGTCAAGGGCTCTCAACCTGATCACAGGGGACTCGGGAAGTTTACTTCACTTTACTATTTTACTTATAACTTTTTTATTCTGTATTATATTGACCTAATTCTTTTTCTGTCGGATTTGTCTTTTCAACGTTTACAGGATAAACTTAGCAAAAACTTGGAAAGGTTCCAAAAAAATTCGTGACCTAGACAAAATCTTTGCAGAGCCACATAAAGTCATAAATCGCTAGCCGAGATGCATCTTGTCGTTATCATGTTTAAGAGGATCATGACCAGAACGCGACAAAGTATAAGATGAGACTATCTTCCAAGACTTTTCTCGGCCAAAGCTCATACTTATCTAAAGATTCAAAGATGTCGGTCGATATGCTATCTCAACATCCGTCCCGTCAGAAAGAAAATGAGTCCTAACGATTGTACGACGAAGTCTCGATGAGACTCCATCTCGGCTAAACCAACGATTATACAATATCATTTTACGATGGGACCTCAGTTCACCCAAGAAGGAGAATATCTTCGCACCTGAACCTACCAAGGGAAAAGAAGTCTGAAGTGCCAACAATTCAGATAAAACTCTGTTACTCGACATACAGCTGCAACCACCTACCGTCCCAGAAGAAAAACAAGAGAAGGATTCGAGACCATAGCTTCAGGATACACGTTACTCATTCAAGCGCATACTAGCAGTTCCCTCGGTCAAAATCTCTTCTGTCGAGAAAATCCAATTGAAAGGTTATTCCATGAGTCAGGCTCATACGCGATGAGCGAAGGACAAGATATGACGATCACATACAATTTCCTCATATAAAAAAAAACGACTCCTCCACGTGAAGAATTACCTAGCAGATTCCCATAAAACTATTCCATCAATAAAACAAACAAAAATCACTACGCAGTTGGACCTGAATACATCTATTACCCTAATTGTACCATAAGGCATATACTACTCTCAAGTTCGGTTGAGCATCCTCCCAAAAGAAGAATAAATCTCAACGGATAATTTTACTACAGAAGTTCACATGAATCCCTGTCAAGACACCTTGTAGAGGTGGAACAACAACTTCATCTTTTCCACAAAGACACATGCGGAAGTATCTTGACATGACTCTCTAAAGACGTCACCATCCCACAGATTATCGCTTGCCCGCCTTGAAGACTCAATCTCGTACGCTACAAGGGTCTTACTTCATTTTCTAAACTTCCCGAGTCAATAGGAATCTCTAGTATAATATCAAACTAGGGACTTACGGAGAATCGTGCGTCACATACCTGCATGTCCAACAGGAGGTGGCCCGGACATCCAGTTTTCATATAACAGATTTATAAACGATCAGCGCAGGAGTCTCAAAAGATCGGGACACATCAATACCATTCAACTCCCCCAAAACCACAACACAACATGTTATTACTTGGGATTAGGTGACTAGAGATCGGCCTTTAAAATCGTGAAGGGGACTTATCTCGAGAAATATCGCATCTCTCTCTGGTCTCGTCGAATTCTTCTCCGCCAGCATCTGTACTCAGTAATTGCAAACATGTCCCGGATCCTGACTGAAGATAAGACGTTTTAGGGTTTTATACGCGTGCACCAGAACTATATTAAGTAGAACAAACATTCAAATGATCCCTCAATAATAAATGCATGCAGGAGCAAACTAGGGTTCACAATCGGTTTAAAGAGGAGTCTGTAGTATACATTCTACCCTGATGCGACTCATACTTTAGTCACATGACTCGACGAACTAAGGCAAATGGGTAGAGAAATCGACAACGGGCCATTGATAAAAGTATCCATCCATGTCTCTCCTACCATGTGTTAAAAGGGCATGATGTTTCAATACACGATCCACGAGATATCATCAAAGCACTTGAAGGAATTGTTGCTAAATAGATCTGGACTCCAAGTTCAACTTCATATGGACATATAACAAGCTTGAGATAGCAACGCTTGCGAGTTTGGCCGAGTAATGCTCTAACAATCTCTCCCTTTGTTAATTTTAGTGACAAAACTATCAATACATATGGATTACAAAACAAATCAACTTTGTAGCTTCTCATCCAAATGCTTGATCTCCTTGGTTCTTCAACATTACTCGAAATCTTCGTTACTTCCAAGTACTCCAATGATTCTAAATGTGTTCAACTCAACATCATAGTTGTTGAAGATTCATAGCTATAACAATGAGAAGATAATAGCTCTCAATCATTGTTATTGTTTGCACACATAAATGTTTCCAGGCACTAAACACGATGATTTTGGTGTTGTTGATGGAAACAGGGCTAATAACAGAAAATAGTCAAGAATGACAGACACAAATTTAACGTGGTTCGGCATGGTTTGCCTACATCCACGGGTGAACCCACTTGGGGGTGGTATTTTATTGATATTAGAATTACAATAGTATTTTTTTCTCATTGCTAGCCCTCCCCCTTTCAGAATTACATTCCCTCTATGTATACAATCCTGAACATAAATGGTATTAATTTCCCTTACATGCCTCCTGGCATTAATCTGCATGAAACCTCCTTTGCATGCTTCCTGCCATTAATATGCATGAAACCTCCTTTGCACGATTCTTTGAATAAATTCTGCATGAAATTGTTTGCATGATTCCTTGAATAAATTCTGCATGAAACTGTTTGCATGCCTCCTGGAATCAATTCTGCATGAAACTGTTTGCATGCTTCCTTGTGTTAATTCTGTATGATGGATTGACTGGCTGACATGCATAGTGGCTGGCAGCATGGATGGAGGCTGGCTGGCAGCGCAACTGACATCACGGGTAGAGACTGGCTGGCAGTGCGATAGAGTACTTAGTTGGAATTTGGTTGGCAACACCGCTGACAACATGAGTGGAAACTGCATGGTAGCACCATTGACAACATGGATGGAAACTGCATGGCAGCACCATCGGGAACACGGCCTTGACATTGACCGATGGTTGACATTGACCATTGACCGGTCATTGAATATAATACTGGGCAGGTTGGTGGGCCGCTTCGGTTGACTGGTTAGCGGGCATGGATGAGGGCCAAAAGATGATTCAATTACCAATTGGGCCCATTATGTGGCAATTTTATTTATGGTACAAACATCGCCCCCTCTTAACCTCCAACTTGTTGGGGGTTAAGAAAATTTCGTTTCCCTTGGTCAATGTCAAAACTCGCCCCCAAGTGTGGATTATCACTACACCAAAACAGACATTTTGTTACACAAATAAGAGTGACTTCTTATTTATTGTCACACATATAAGTGTAATAAATATGGTGTTTGTCTTTTGTCACACATTAGTGGTGACACTTATAAGTGTGACATAAATTAATTAAAGTCACACTAAATTGTGTTACCAAGGTTTCGCACATATTAGTGTAACAAATTTAGGATAAAATTAGAAGAAAAAGAAATCTGGATCCCTCCCTCCCCCCCCCCCCCCCCCCCCCCCTAATTCGAGATGCTTGCGCTCCCTCACTCAAACAATCACATGAAAGTATCACAAAAACCATTGTATTCATTGAAAGTGGGTACAAGTCAAAGAAGTGTATAAGCTACAAGTATAAGAGTTGCTGAAAACCAACGGAAACGAAGATTGCATTTGCACTATAATTTACAATATCATACCATCACAACGCAGTTTAGACCATCACTCCATGACAATTAACTTAATTACAATTGTCTTAATAGTGACCTGGTCCATCAGTGCATATACCTAACCACACGACTATATCCTTTCCTTGCATTCTTTTACAGCCCAGCAATGCGAATCACTAACGGATCCATATACTATTTAGGATGTGGTGCAGCAGAGGGGTCTACATCTGCAGATGTTAACGAAGGTCTTCCTGCACAGAGCATACAAAGTAAAAGGACATAAAAAATCTAGACATAGGTAAAGCTCAGAAATTGATCGATACTATAATTCAAAATAAAAATGAAAATGGGAATGATAATGGAGACACTGGTTAACATGGTAGTTAGCACCGCTTAACGCTGGTAAAGGGGGATTTTTCATGTCACTGTTTTGAACTTGAGATTCTGAAAATTCAAAGTTCAACCTTAGCATCAATATGTAAACAATCTACTGCATTGATAAAGTCATTAATATATCTAAGTGGTTAATGCATAAGGTTTTGAACGCAACTATGATATTTAAATAGAAATGCAATATAAACTGCAATCACGTGTTATTATTTTTAGTGTAAGTGTACGGAAACAAAGAGAAGATGTGGATTATGGATGGTGATAGGAAACCAAACCTCTTCCTTTCCTTCTTTTGAAATAGTGAAGGCTTCATGCTTTACTACGGAATTCACTGACCAGTTACTCATCCCCACCTTTTAACAAGCCTGCAAGAACTCCAACAACATGTTCCATTACCTGACACAGCATTTAGAAAGTGATTTAGATCTAGAAATTGTTCCAAGGGTGGTTTATTCTGTTTAAATAGTTAGGAACTTCGCTTCTACAATAGCACTTCATTCAAACAAATATTCAGTTCTTTGCTGGATCTTGTTTTTCATTCCTAATAAAAATTCTAACAACTAGCAGAACCACCAATCAGCGCTAACTGCAAGAGGCCTAGGAACTAGATTCTTTTAATATTTTTTTTTGTACCATTTAAACATATATGGATCATTAACGTAGTACGAGTACACTGATTATGAGTGAAAAACAAAAGACTAGCTGGTGAATGTGTATATACCCATTTTCACAAGAATTTTATCCAGCTTTCCTCAACGAGTGTGTCCTCTTTATGATTTTCATAATGTCCTCAATTAATTTAGTATTAATATAAGACTTGTGAGATTATAGTAAAAGATAAAGCAAAGCAACAACTCAAAACTGCAAATTTGAAAAGAAGGAAAATATAAACGCACAAATGGATTTGTTACAACGCCTTTGCTGCTGCTAACTTGTACAGGTAACTTTTTTTATCTGAGGACTTGTACACAACCATATAAAATCAACAAGGGCTTGTACATGTAACTTCTTTTATTAGGACTTGTACAGAACCACATAAAATCTTGTCTAGCAATAGGTATACTTTTGTGAGGAATGGAGAAGATATGAGGAATGTAGTTAGACATACCTCTTGATATGAACTACAAAAATATCCACATGACAGAAGGGGAAATGTAGCCATCAAGAATGGATTAATTTTTAATAAGATATGCTCAGCCCTGTTCCCAACTTCTCATAACAGTTTGAATTGAAATTAGTTAGAATTCAAAATATTTTCATGGAACATTATCCTCAGTAAGCATTGTTAGAGTGATGAACTAATTTATCAAAAGCGAACCACATAGTGAAAAGGAACCAACAACGGAAACACAAAAGTTCAGTTTTGTTAAACCTTGAAAACATTCGCAGCTCAAGCCAATTGAAGGAAATGATGTTGCACAACAACGATTGTTATCTCTGTCCCATCCCCTTACCAAAAAGGGAAACAAACAAAAGAAAAATCAGAAATTCACAAGTAAACATAACTAGATGACTGCTGCAGCAGTGGGAGGCCGACGAAGAAACAAATGTTGGACAATTCCATCAAACTCTTACATGGTATGCACTCCATTTTCTGCTTGACACTGCTCATAAAATTGTGCGAAACCCAAGTCACCTATAAATTTCTTGCACATTTATCATACCACTGTTTATACATGTAAGGTTTTACGGGTATATAATACCTCCTGATAAATCATGTCAAGCCTCATTCCCAACAATGCCCATGTTCCCCAGGTCTCAAACCAAAGAAGTCCAACACATTCCGCTAGCATACGAACCACAGAAGATGTGCGATAATGTTATCAAGATTTCCTTCCACTAGATCAACCAACGACATGACAGCAGCAAAAACATGGTTAAGAAGGTGTCAGATTTCTGCAGCGCAAAAAAAGGATCCCAACGGAAAGACCCTGAACTGTCTTGAATCTGTGAATGTAATGTCATGAATCTGATTTGTAAAGCAGAAACAAACAAGAATAGAAACAAAATTGGTTGTAATCGGAGGGAACCTTTGTAGTCTAACAAAAATTGGAAGAAGTTAAGAGTCTTGAAAAAGCTTCCACCCTTGAAGCAGCAGCTTCAGGGACTGAACAACCATTTTCTACAACACCATTTTCTCCTGCCGTGGGTGTAGATCTTTAGAGCAGTGACTTCAGACTGCAAACAAAATGTAAATTTAGCCCTTCAGTTTTCATCACAAGAAAATAGTTAGTAAACTACAAGGCCAATGAATCGCCCATCGACAATTGAAAACAACAAAAGTTACTTCCAGATTGGGTAACTAAAACGAAGTTTAATATGATGCATAGTTTAGTAGTACATAACAGAAAATACCACTTTTTTATTCAACTGTAAAGTCAAAATACATTACCTGATGCAAAAGACATATGACGGTTCCTTGTAACTCTACAAATGAAATAACAAATTTAAAGATTAATACGAATACCAGAAGTTGTTTAGCAGTAGTAGAGTCGTGAACTAAAACATCAACTCCATTCCCAGCAAATTGAGGTTCTTCAGATTAACTTCACAATCGGCCAATAATGTATCTTCACCATTCCCATCAAGCATCAGCATCAATGCAATGGGTATAAGAATTGTAATAATCTCCTTAAAAGTATCTGATCCATAGCAGTGAATCAGTGAGCATGAAAAAAAATGACTAGAGGAGATTTATCAACCTTAAATAAACGTAACTAATTGATCAAAACCTCTTTAAAACGCAAAACGAAAACCAAATTTAAGGCACATGACAATTAGTTCATTGAGACATTTTATCAAACAGCAATAGAGTAATACTGTTTACTTATCCTTTGGCAGTGACGATCAAAGTAATAATGGAGAAAATCTGAAAAAGGATAATTCTGATATCACGAAGAATGAGTAGAGGGAGATCAAAGCAAGAGCTGTGCTTTTTGGGTTAGCCTGATATTCGAAATTTGATATAAGTGGAGAAAGATGGAAGTATAGAGATGTGAAGAACATTACCTTATGAAATTTCTCTGCTTTTTCTATAGATATGATGAAGAAATCAATGGATTCTGATCGATGTAATGGAAATTTTGAAGAACTCTGAACTACCAATTTGTTCGTTTGAGTGTATTCAATCGGATTGGTGAACAGTTCGTTTGATTATCTCAAAATTATTCTTAATTTTGTGAAATTGAGAATTCAGAAAAAATTCCTTGGGACAAACTTTGTGACGGACAAATTACCTTCAAGCTCAATAGAATAGACCTGCTGTGTTTCATCAAATAATAGAAGAAACCAACAATTGGAAAAATTAGGGCTCTTCATGGTCGGTTTTGGTTCGGTTTCTAGCCAAACCAAAACCGAAACCAATATTATTGGTTTCTAAAAATCTAAACCAAACCAATCCATTAACCATTGGTTCGATTTCCAAATGGTTCCAGTTGGTTTCGGTTTGTCCCAGTGGTTTTTGGTTAACCAATAATTATATCAAACTAAAAAAAATACACAAATTTACAGATAAAAAAATCGTAGTTGCCGATAGTATTGGTTTACACAAATATACAGACAAAAGAAAATCAAGAATAGTTAAAGCTTACTCTAATTCTAGAGATCAAATGAAGATATATAATATATCTTAATTTAGATATTGACAAATAAAAAAGAAGGAAGACGGGAAGAAAAAAGTCGAGTAGCAGCAGCTGTAGTTGGGGGTGGAGAAGGGAGGCGGCTGAGAGAAAGAGAAAGAGGGAGAGTATCATAATGAAATATTAGATTTAGGGTTTCTATTTATCCTCTAAATTAATGGGTAGAATCTAATACTTTTAAATCGACGGTAGAAATTAAGTTTAAAAATTAATCGGTTCCCCAATGGTTTTTGGTTCGGTTTTCAGGTCAAACCAAAACCAAACCAGTAATGTCGGTTTTTCAACATTTTTTACCAAACCAATCCAAATCTAAATGGTTTGGTTCGGTTTCTTGCTTATTGGTCTGGTTCGGTCGGTTTCCAACGGTTAACCGACACCATGTTCAGCCCTAGGAAAAATAGACCCTTAAATATATAATACTCAAATTTAATCTTTCACTTATCCAAAGGTTCAGAAGAAGAAAATAACTTCACCAAAAATACAAACCTTTTATTTATACTTTGAAATAATTTATGTTGATTATGTCAACAGTATTCCCTTCTTCCATACTTGTGTTTTATACTTCGGATTAGGATTAATAAGGAAAAGATTCAGGATCTTCGGCAAGGAAAACCCTGATACCAAATCAAATCTCGAAATCAAACAAAAACAAACCCTAATGCGAAATCAGATACCGAAATCAAACAAGAAAGAACCATCAACTACTTCAACAAAACCAAGAAAGATTAAGAAAAAAAACCTATTAAAACGATTAAACGAAAGAGATTCGGTTTCCGTCGTTAAGATATAGAGACCTAGAAAGAAAAATCGATTTCTTCGAGAATATAGATCGAGTTGATTTAGGGGGATAAAGAGATTTGGTTTCAATTCATTCTGAATTTTGGTAAGATATTAGAGGGAATTGAAAAAAAAAAATTAGGCAGAGGAGCGGGAACTGAAAATTTTGGAGGCAAGTAGAGGCGGAAATGAAAGCTGATTTCAAATGTTAAAAAGGAGAATCGAAGATATAATGTTTTGTAAATTTTATTTACTTCATAATTTTTAATATTTAATATATGAGAGGATTATTTGTTACACTTTTTGATGAGATAAATTAAAAAAATACATAAATTAACTACAATTACGATTTATTGTTACACTTATCCGAGATGTGACACCTATATGTGTAACAACTATTGTCATACTAATTAGTGTGATAATTCAGTGTTACAAATTACTCAATTTGGTGTAGTGTATTGATGTTGAGGTGATTGGAAAACTTCCCTTGTTGTTTGTGGAAATCACAATCAAGACGCCCCCAAGTGAGGCTATTGTGACTAGGAGATCGGCGGGCAACAGTTGGGTATGAACCACTGTTGTATGCAAAAACAGGACTGAAGTCTGAACTGGACTGCAACGGAAGCGTGATGCTGGACAGGAGTCGTGTTGAAAGTGAGCTATAACTGTTGATGTAAAACTGAACTGTTGTAGTTGCGCAGTACTTGACTAGTAAGTGTTACTGTTTGGAAAAGATGAGTTATATTTGATGTCACTCGCCTGGAATCTGTGTGAGCTGTTGTTGTAAACGAAATTTGAATTTGCAGACTGTCGGTAATTTCCGACCAAACTAGGTAGTAGTAGCTGTTGGTATTAAGCTGCTGTCAATTACTGACTGAGCCGCAGTAGTTGCGAACGAAGGGGCGTGACCCTTTAGTAGTCAAGATGGTAACAAATTTTGTGTATTGTTGGACCTCCAATGGTCTTGGTTGTTCTACTGGATGTGACATCGATCTTTATATGTCTTCGATAGTTATATGAATCAGGATAGCATCAGCGATGTCGACTAGTTCACAATAGTTGTTGCGAAACTGGATTGCAGTGATTGAGGTAAACTGGACTGCGACGGCCACAGAAAAACTGTCCTCTGTAGTAACGAGCAAAACTGTGTAGTAACAACACTGAGCAAAGCTGGTCTGCAGCAGCTGCGATCAGCTGAAATGCAGTAGCGACGAGCAAGACAGCACTGCAGCAGCTGCGGTCAGCTGGACTGCAGGAACTGCGAACATAGCTGGACTGCAGTAGCTTCGATCAGCTGAACTGCAGCAGCAACGAGCAAACTGCTCTGCAGCAGCTGCGGTCAGATGGACTGCAGGAGGAGTGAGCAACGCTGCACTGCAGGAGCGACAAGCAAAGCTGGACTGCAGCAGCTTCGATTAGCTGGACTGCAGCAACTGCGAACATAGTTGGACTGCAGTAGCTTCGATCAGCTGAACTGCAGCAGCGACGAGCAAGACTGCACTGCAGCAGCTGCGGTCAGTTGGACTGCAGGAACTGCGAACATAGCTGGACTGCAGTAGCTTCGATCAGCTGAACTGCAGCAGCGACGAGCAAGACTGCTCTGCAGCAGCTGCAGTCAGCTGGACTGCAGGAGGAGTGAGCAACTCTGCACTGCAGCAGCTGCGATAAGCTGGACTGCAGGAGCGACAAGCAAAGCTGGACTGCAGCAATTGCAAACATAGTTGGACTGCAATAGCTTCGATCAGCTGAACTGCAGAAGCGACGAGAAAAGTTGCACTGCAGCAGCTTCGATCAGCTGGACTGCAGCAGCTGCTGAGGGATTAGACTTAAACAGTTCGATAAACCTGAGTGTAACAGTTATAAATAAAACCAGACTACATCAATTGCGTCCAACTGAGTATAGAATGGATGAGAAAAACTGGACTGCATCAGTTGCGTCCAACTGAGTGCAGCAGTTGCTTAGGAACTGGATTACAGCAATTCGATCAACTTAGCCGTAGCAGTTTAACATTACTGATTGCAATAATTGCGTCAAAATATTAGGGTGTATGCTCGCCCCCTCTTAATCCTGTAACTCGTTGGAGGATTAAGAAGTTTGGGTTACCTTTTGTTTCGATTCCCAGAAGCTGAATTTCAGGTTTCATTTAGGTGCTATGTAACTCGCCCCCAAGCGTATGGAGTGCTACGCAGCTCGCCCCAAAAGAGTTATAGACCATGAGGTGTTACATATCTCGCCCCCAAGTGATGGTCATCCACGTTGAAGTGATATGCAACTCATCCCCAGAAGATAGTGATTATCATGCTGCTCAATGCTCGCACAAGGGTGCACTTCCTTGCTGCATCTTGCACGCGCATGGAACGAAGTTGACTGTGTCTGCTATCTAAAATTCGCACAGGGGGGAAATCCCACTATTCCAGATGTACGCAGAATTGAAATGTGTGCATCTCCTCATGAGAAAATGCTCGCCACATTGTAGGTGTCTCATTGAACAAAAGTATGCATGGATATATGAAATGGTGCAAAAATATTTAATTGTATTCGTACCTTATGAGATGTGGTATTGCGACTCTGTGTACATGTGGCAGTTAGGATGTCCACTGGCTATGTTGTTGTTTCTCAGTGGTGATGATTGTCAAACAGTGTGTTACCCAAAATGTTCCAGACAAAAACTCTTTCGAACTGTAAAATCAATTGAGTTGCTCGAGATCGATCTTGCCGCTGACGAACTTTCGAGGGAAAAATCGCGGCGGTATTGTTCTCGTGAATGGGGGGTAACTTCATGACGACGTCATGCTGAAGAAGATGGTCCGAGCATCTCGTCTCTGTAATTGCTGCCTTTTCTGGTGCAGTTGGCTCAGCGTCTCATCTTGGCTCGACTTAGCCACTAGATTTTCTGCCAGACTGGATTTCACTAGTTGAATCAAAACAGGATTGAAGGCAGTTACCATGGAACTGTATTCAGCAGCTGCGATCAGCTGTACTGTAACAGTTATAAGTAAAATTGGTCTGAAGCAGTTGTGAGGAAAACTGTACTCAAACAGTTTTGAGTAAAACCAAACTACAACAGTTCGATCAACTGGACTGTAGTAATTATGCGAAAAAGGACTGCGGCAGTTCGATCAACTGGACTGCAGTATTTGCTGAGGAATTGGACTACAATAGTTCGATCAACTGGACTGTAGCGTTCCTTTGGTGATTGAATGCGACCGTTTCCGGTGTTTCCATTTTAAATTTCTAAAAATTTGATTTTCTTCAAAAATTGAAATCCCGCCTTCTGTATGTTGGAAATTGACATAGGATCTCAACGGGCCGAAAATCACTCAGTTTGGATGCACGAAGAAGAAGTTATCGAAGAAACAAAATTGGTCGGTGAGCGCCTTGCTCCAAACATGTTGATGATGTGATTGTACAAAAAATATTCTTCTCCAAATGTAATAATTTTACCTTCATGATGTAGGATGTTGAAATGCGATCGCAATGATCCAAAAATCATTCAATTCAGACGTGGGATGAAGAAGATGTCAAGGAAACAAAATTGAAGACCAAGCCCAAGATGAACAGTGTGTTCAAGCCCAAGTGGAGCATATAAATCCGCAAGGCTTACAGCGTGGGGGAAGCATCCAAGGGCCATGGAATTAAGCTGTACGGTGACGCGCTGAATCATATCTACGATATTAAGTCACATCGTGCTACACCGAATCAGATCTATGATATTAAGCTGCATCGTGCTACACCTAATCAGATTTACGGTATTAAGCTGCATCGTGCTACACCGAATCATATCTACGATATTAAGCTGAACCGTGCTACACCGAATCAGATCTACGATATTAAGCTGCATCGTGCTACACCGAAACAGAATGAACTGGTCGGCCGGGGTTGGCAACAGTTTCTTGTTTTTAGCAACGGTTCTTGGGACTGTTGCCGTTTCTCATGGACTTTCCACCATCGTTTTGCTACACTTTCTTGGCCTTTTCTGGAACTTGATCAGATGCTTTTCCGGAGGTCTTCTCTAGGGTTTTCAAGCGCCTAGAGATGTAGGCAACTTGACAACCCTGCGATCTTGACAGTAGTGATTTATACATACTACAAACTCGAACATGTAGATATTACGTTATTTGGGAAGTAAGTTTCCCGAACTTTGGACTTGAACATGCTGCGGATCGAACATCCAATCTTCAATTTTAGCGATCCTTGTGGCGTTCCAATCCTCGTGGCCTATGAAGATGATAGTTTCTGAATACCTTGAACAACGAACCTGGACAGCAGCAGATGCGATCAGTTGGACTGCAGTGATTGAAATCAAAACTGGACCCAGCCATGTTGCGGATTGAATATCCAGCAACAATTTTGACGATGTTTTTACGCCATCTTTTGCCGCGGACCGAACGTCCTGGCAACATTTTCATCAGGCTTTGTAGTGATGCAATTTTAGTGGTTTCAGAAGATAATAGCTTCAGCAAATCTCGAATTGTGAATCTGGATTACAGCAGTTGCGATCAACTGGACTGCAGTATCTGCGATTATATGGTCTGCAGCGGCTGCGATCATCTGGACTGCAGCAGTTTCGATCAACTGGACTGCAATAGTAATTTTTTGACAGCGTTCAAACTGCTTTCTCACGAACACGATTTTGAAGCTTTCTGTACTACTTTTCTCAACAGGAAAACACGATCATTTTTCTCGTAGTCCCCTTAGTCGGCGCCAATGTTTGCACACAGAAATGTTTCCAGGCACTAAACACGATGGTTTGCCTACATCCACAGACGAATCCCCTTGGGGGGTGGTACTTTATTGATATTAGAGTTACAGTAATATTTTTTTCTCATTGCTATCCCTCCCCCTTTCAGAATTATATTCCCTCTATTTATACAATCCTGAACATAAATGGTATTAATTTTTCTTACATGCCTCCTGGCATTAATCTGTATGAAACCTCCTTTGCATGCTTCCTGTCATTAATATGCATGAAACCTCCTTTGCATGATTCTTTGAATAAATTCTGCATGAAATTGTTTGCATGATTCCTTGAATAAATTCTGCATGAAACTATTAGCATGTCTCCTGGAATCAATTCTGCATGAAACTGTTTGCATGCTTCCTTGTGTTAATTCTGCATGATGGATTGATTGGCTGACAAGCATAATGGCTGGCAGCATGGATGGAGGCTGGCTGGCAGCACAACTGACATCACGGGTAGAGACTAGCTGGTAGTGCGGTATAGTACTTAGCTGGAATTTGGTTGGCAACACCGCTGGCAACATGAGTGGAAACTGCATGGCAACACCATTGACAACATGGATGGAAAATGCATGGCAGCACCATCGGGAACACGGCCTTGACATTGACCGATGGTTGACTTTGACCATTGACCATTGACCGGGCATTGACTTTGACCATTGACCGGTCATTGAATATAATACTGGGCAGGCTGATGGGATGCTTCGGTTGACTGGTTAGCGGGCTTGGATGAGGGCCAAAAGATGATTAAAGTACCAATTGGGCCCATTATGTGGCATTTTTATTTATGGTACAAATAGTTATACAGTGTCATAGTATTATTACACAACATCAAAGTTCAATTGTGTCACAACTTTGACAACAATACTATGGTGATATGTATCACTCCCCTTTAGTCAATACTTTCATCTTACAGTGAAAACCACTCCCCCTTACATAATGATCCGTATTATGTAAGTGTGAACTACTAAATAATTCTCCCCCTTTTTTTCAATATAAATTGGCAAAGGTACGAAAACTACGGGATCATAATGAAATTTTTATAGAGATAATTCATGACTAAAAGAGAACATATCAACTTTGTTTCGATGATTTCACATAGTCGAAACTTAGTGTATTCATCAAGGAGTTTATAAAGATACAAGATAACTCCTACAATATTCCACAACCGCACTCCCCACAAAGATATGACAATTAAGCACAAGTTCAATTAAGAACTCTCCCCCATTTTATGTCATTTCCGAAAAACAACATGAGCGACCTTACTTTTACAAGAAAATAAGGATTTCTTTGGACATTAACAAACCACATGGATTTATATCCGGTAAACTCGAATAAATTAAGAACAAAAATACCTTATTGATTAGTTTAATCGGAAACGCTCAACATAAGAAAACTTACGGAGCCATACAGTACTTTCACATAAAAGTGGATCAGGGAAAGATCAATACTGCAAAATATTCAATAGTTTATTCTATCTTTTATCAATATTTGCATAAAGACATAATAAACTTAACTTTTGAGCATATATGAGATAATCATAGTTCACGGACGTAAACACAACATATCCCATAAAATATTTTTGCAATATATAAAACCAATAAAGATTAATACTACAAAATAATCTTCCAAATAACTTAGAATTTAAATAAATAAATCTAAAAATATTGCAAGATGAAAATCGTTGAAACAGCTATGTGTAATCACAATATTTGCTATTCCAAACGCTAATTATCCTTCTTAAAACATAAGAATAAATTCTCATAAGAAGTTTCCTAGACAATATTAAATCAAAAGATAAAGAAGTTAATCATCATTGGAATCCATCCAAGAGACTTGAACTTTATCCATTTCTTCCTTGATCTCGGGAAATTTTGTAGCAATCACACATAATTGCACACATTTTACCTTGGAATTGATCTTACACATACCCTTGTGAATTTGTTGAAGAAGTCCCACGGTGATACGATCATAAGAACCGTCAAGTGTATCACATCTTTGTCTTTTGTAGAAGTTCGTCTTCATACGTTTGAATATATTTGGACGAACTAGCTTGGGAGTTCCAATAGAGTTTCCAATAAGAGCAATGGAGTGTTCACTACGAAATTTCCCGATTAAGCATGGAAATCCTAACTTCTTGTTGAGTGACGCCATTGAGACCATTTGAAGAATAATAAATCCACAAATATCAAGACCTTAAGCACCAATTTCAAGGAAATATACTAACTCCGCAAATTCACGACTCCAACGAGAGTTCTCAATCATGGAGGGACAAAGATTAGAAATGCCAAGTTTTATGAAGATCCTTAAGGCAATAGTAAGATATTGGGTAGGAAATTTCCCTTCTATCCAATCAAACTTCTTGCGACAAAGACCAAAAGAAATGGTTTCATAAGATGGTCTTTCTCCTCTTGGTCTAGGTATACGAAAATTACCCAAAGAAATTTTGGTAATCTTCGAAATCAACTCTCTATCAACTAGAATCTTTTTGCTATTTATCATAGTCTTGAATTCCAAGTTATCAAGATTAACATCATGGATGTTAGCATAAAATATTCTTGTGAGAGTGTCAAAACCTTCACCAAGACCATTGAAGATGTTACCAAGATTATATTTCTCAAAACACACCAAGTCTTCTTTATGACCACTTTCCTTCACCAATTTCTTCTCTAGTATGAATCCACTAGATTCAAAGGTTTTACTACAAGAATTATAAAGATTAATATAATTCTAGTAGAGTCTTGGTCTTTTGGAACAATCTTACTTGAGAGAGAAGATGAAATAAAATCGTTAGAATTTTTCCTTGATTTCTTATCATCACTATTGGACCTTTACATTATAGTAATTAATAGAAGAAGAACAAGATAAGAACTTCTTGATGAGCTTCCTTGAGAGATTGTTTCCTACACCTTTTCTATACTTCTAAGTAGGCTTTAATGAAGGCGGTACGCGAACCCTAGAAATTTCCATGTTCACGTCGCGGACAAGAAGATGGAGAAGAAAGGTACGCGAACGGTGACCTTTATAACCCCTCTAGTGGGTTTGGACCCGTGCAGGAGTTGAGGCCCAAGAAAAGCAGGATTCCTAGATGGTTCAGACCAAACCAAGGCGAAAAACCCGACCCATGAGGTTCGCACACCGTGAGAATTTTATATCAGTGTGATAAGATAATCA
This sequence comes from Papaver somniferum, assembly GCF_003573695.1. Lineage (NCBI taxonomy): Eukaryota > Viridiplantae > Streptophyta > Magnoliopsida > Ranunculales > Papaveraceae > Papaver > Papaver somniferum. The sequence goes on from NC_039366.1 coordinate 57,135,039, forward strand.
CTTTTGTTGATAGCTCAATGAAAAGTTCAAGAACATTCAGAGCACAAGAACAATTGATATTTTTATTACGTCACAGTATAGTAAATAAGATAGTAGAGAATTACATAACATTATTTATCCTCAGGAGGGCAGAAATACTCTGACATAAAAGGTATGAAACAATTGGAGTTTCCTCAACACATTGAATACAGTCAAATGTCAGAAACATTATGTACATAAGCTTTTCTTATAAACTAAAAATAGTTCATACCCTTAAAAAAAATAAAAAAAATACAAAATACAAAATTGAAAAGCTAGCAAACCATTATTTGCCCCATCTCAAGTTATATACAGATGGGGTGAAGCCAAATCTTGTTACCAAGAGGCTAGATGGGCATGAGACTGCTCACGCACCATCTCAGGTTTATATTTGTGATATGTACCAGAAGTATAATCATAGTAATGATGATACTCAGGGTTAATAAATCTTTTTGACTCCTCCTTCTTATGATTAAGGGGTGAAACTTTCTGATGTTTGGAACTTGCAACACACTCAGCGGAAATCTTTTTATTGCAGACTCACAAGAGTCTGAGACGAAGATTGTTGTGATTACTTTTTATGTATTACCTACCGGAGATAAATCTCTAGCGAATATTAAAGAAGATAGTACTCAACACGATAGAACAAGTATGATCAGAATATGCAACTATAGAGAAAATAGTTGGATCTGGATTCACGAATCCCAAATGAAGTCTTCAAGTCGTTAAACTAATATGATTTTGGAAAAACCTAGGTTAAAGGAGAATCGACTCTAGTACTCAACTAGGAACACATAAAAGTCTGGGGATTAGGTTTTCCAGTTGTTAGAGTTCTCCCTTATATAACCTTTCAAATCAGGGTTGCTTACAATCAAATCTAAGATAGCTTAGTAAAAGCATTCAATATTCACCATTAGATGAACTCCTGATTTAAGATTCAATCTAAGTCTGCTTAAAAATAAAGCAATCAATCACCACTATTATATCGTCTTAGCATGTTACACACAAAAGGAATATACCTTCATTTAGATATGGGTAACCGTACCTAAACGTGTATATTGAGTTGGCTCAATAACAGTTAGCATAAGTTAGCCATATGAACACTTTTAACTTAACCACCTTTATCTAACACTTCTGGATCAAATATGATGATCAATCAATCATGAAAGTTAATCAAATGAATCTAGTTGTGTTTCAAATAGAGTTGTTCAATTGCTCACTATCTCTGTAGGATCCAAATATCGCACAATGGTAAGAGTTTGCGAAATTATAGATAGAGCCTGCGAAGTTATAGAGAGAGCTTGCGAGAAGGTAGCGAAGCTTCCGAGAATGTAGTTTGGGCGCGAGATAATATGAGATGTACTCCACTACATATGAGTTGTCATCCACTATGTAAACACCTATATAAAGGGAAAGTCAGAGAGAGAGAGGAAGGTTAGAATTTGTATTATTATTATTTCCTTCTTCTTCCTCTACCAACTTAGAGCTCCAAATACTCATTAATGGAATCCCCATGTAATCAAGATGTAATTACAAACAATCATAGTGAAGATCCCTAACCCCGTGGATGTAGATCAAATTGATCGAACCACGTAAATCTTGTGTCTTATTTTTTATTTTCATTATCTTTATCTTTATTTTCATATCAAATAAGTTTAGATCTAGAAATCATAGTCATGATAATACAAGGGGTGTGTTGTAGGATTTCCTACAACTACATAATGGTGCTAGAAACAGGGAACGAATAAAGGATTTATCCTTCCTGTAACTTGTTGATTCAAGAAATTTTCATGAAGATTAGTTACTGTTTATATTTTTCTAGATCTACAAAATTTAGGTTCAAAAATGGAAATTTTATGGAAGAAATCACACTTTCAGGGAGTAAACATCATCAACAATTCAAAGACATGAAAAGAGTGAGAGAAAAAATTAGTTGTTGTGGTGAAATTTAAGGAAAAAATGGAAGTTTCAGTGGAAGATTTTCATGTTCAGGAGAAGAAGGCAAATGTGAAAGAAATTAAGGAAGGACGAAGAAAAGATAAGAGGAAGATGCTGCAATTTCTATCACAAACGGAAATTCGCACAGATGGTTTGAGCTGGAGCGAGTAAACGATAGGTCACGGGTTCGAATTTTGCAGAGACACATATTTTTCATTTTCTTCTCATTTGCATGGGAGAATAAAAGAATAAGAGAAAAACATTGTGCATTTATTTATCAAAGAGATTCTTGAACAGTTGGTCAAGAGAACAATATGTACGTTCGTGGTTGCAAGTTCGAACTTCCCTGCGAGCATAGTTTTCTTCTTTTTACAGATAGCGAAAAAATGAATAATTTCGCAATATTATTTCATTAGTTCGCAAACAAGAGGTAGCACAGTTGGTCAAGCTTCGCTAGAGTGAGTTGTAAGACTCGAGTTCGAATCCCTCATCAAGCTTAATTTTTCACACATTTTTTAAATCCTAAAGGCGAAGAAATGGAATAAAGTAGAGCATTGTGTGTTTCTTTCATAAGCAACAAGTAGCGCAGATGGTCAGAGAAGGAGTATGCAAACTAGAGGACATGGGTTCGATTCTCCCTGCGACCAAATAATTTTTGCTTCGCAAATATTCATTTCGCAGAATTGATATTTGATTACTTCGCACAGTCTTTGATTATTTCGCAAGAGAGGGTTAGCACAGTTGGTCAGGAGGCATGAATGCAAGCAGCAGGTCGCGGGATCAATTCTTGCTTCTCGCATGTTTATTTTTATTATGCGAAATTTATACAAAATTGCCTCTTACACAGTTATAATTTGATTACTTCGCAAGAACTTTGATTATTTTGCAAAAAAGGCTTAGCACAGTTAGTATGGTGCGAGAAAATCCAAGAAGCAGATCAAGGGTTCAAATCTCACTTCTCACACTTCTTTTTGCTGCGCGAAATTCATACATTTCAAGGCATTTATTCACTTCTCTGATAACAACAACGACTCACATGAAAGATAAGTACCACTTCCTTGAACATTTTACTTTATACTAAGAAAGAATAAAAAGATTTTTGATTTGATTTACAAAAAGCGATTCAATTGCACGATAACAAAAATTTCAAGATTTCAAAAATTACAAAAATTACTAAGATTTCAAAAAAAAAAATAAAAAAAAATCGATTTATATATATTTCTAGAATATTTCTTTTACAGAAAATAAAAGATTTTTGATTTGATTTACAAAGATTTCAAAGATTTCAAGATTTCAAAGATTATAAAGATTACTAAGATTTCAAGATTACAAAGATTTCAAAATTACAAAGATTGCGAGATTTCAAAATTACAGAAAACTGAGAAAATTCAATTTATATATTTCTCTATAATATTTATTTTACAGAGAATAAAAATATTTTTGATTTGATTTACAAAACTCGATAGAATCGCAGAATTACAAAGATTTCACAACTACAAAGATTTCAGAGTTACCATGTATTAGAATATCTCTTGAATACTTATTTTGATTCAAATGATATGATATTATGAGAATGAAAGAGATGACAGAAATGAAAGAATGAATGAAAGAGATAACATAAATGAAAAGATGAATGAGAGAATAAAGAAACGCGAACATTTTGCAGAAACAAAGAGACGCGAAAATTTCGCAGATAGGGGCGAACCTTTATGGCGTACACCCTAGTTCGCGAATAAAATTTCGCAAGAGGAAAATGTAAGACCTAAAGTACGTCAAATAAGGGGGTACCTGTTGCATGACTCAGGAAAAGGTTACACCGCCCCCGGAACCTGAGTCATGGAGATTTGGGGTCAATAAAGCCCATCCGGGAGAGGTACCTTGGATTCTTAGCTTAAGCATATGACTTAGGTTGGGCGACTAAGGTAATAAGGACTCTCCCAAGGAGTGAAGAATCTGATCAAGGCGCCGAGGTACACGGTTGAGTCAAGAGTGCCAGGGCGTTTGAAGCGTCCTTGCCATTCTTGACAAGTCTTGGCTTATACTGCACTCGGCCCGAAGAAAACCCCACTTAGGGTGTAGTCTTGTAACCATAATCCCTATAGGTAAAAGGGAAAAGAGGCTGCGAAAACAACTGGTTGTTTTTAAGACCGGATGGGAGGAGCTAACCTTGTATGGTAGAAGTACGCCTCCTTGAAGGGGCAACCAGGGGGGAGATAAGGGCGGCACCCTCCATTAGGGAGCTGATAAGTGTCTTAAGACGCAAATGTCATGAGGCTTTTTACTCGCAAGGGTATTAAGGCTTGTCATATTTGTGCAACAATCCTGAAGAGGCAATAATACTAGAGAAAAAGATAAGACGAGATCAATGGGTCATTACATGAAAGTGTAAAGACGTCTTGCGATTTCGTCGCAAGACGGTAATGTCACGGGGCTTTATTTTCGCAAGAATATTCAGGCCTGTTATATTGCCGCAACAATCCTGAAGAGGCAATAATACAAAAGAAAAATTTAAGGCAAGATCAATGGGTTTTTGCATGAAAGTGCAAAGACGTCCTGCGATTTTGTCGCAATGACAAGAGGTGGCAAAATAAGACCTTTAGCTAGGAAGGCAAAATAAGACCACATAAGAAAATGAGTAAGAAAATAAGCTTGCGAATATGTACATGGAAATGAAACTGAGGCAGTGAAAATGCCGCAGACTTGATATTATGATCATACTGTTATGAGATACTAATAGTGCAGGAAAAAGGAAAGATGAAACACAAGTAAGAACTTGTGAGGAACAATAACTACAGGAAGAGGAATGCATACACTAAATAAAAATCCAGAGAAATGGAGAATGGAGGCAATTTAGAGCTAAATCAATTTTAGCGTGCAAAATGAGCTAAGTAACGCAAACATTAACTATACATTGCAATAGATAAGCATTCTCATCATACAAGCATCATACAAGCATCATAAAAGAATTGCACAAGCATTTCATGGCATAAACATCGCATACACATTTCATAACATAATCATCAAATAAGCATTAGATTCGCAGAGTTATTCAGAATTTCGCAGAATTGTTCAGAATTTCGCATAATGATTCAAATTTTCGTCAAATGTGTCAGAATTTTGCAGAATGTGATTATTCCGAACGATATGATTATTTCGCTCAATTATTTCACACAATTATAAGCAACTTGAAGAGATTATACTATCGCATGAGCACAACACATGAGACAGAGGCAAGATAAGAATGAGGAAACAATTCGCACATTCAACATTTTCTCAAGGATTCTACCTTCATAGATAAAGAACAGAGGCAACTATGGATTACCAAGAAAACATTTTATGTTCTTTATCTCCTCGGCAAGAATCATTTCCAAAGTGGACGTACAACAACAAGAATCCTCACCAAAAATGAAGTAATAATTTCGCACGAATAAAGGCAATACTTATTATTCAAGGACAGATACTTCTTATTTACTTCGCAGAGTTCTTCTTATATTTCAAGGATTAAGTACTTCTTATACTTCTCAAAGGATACTTCATACTTCATACTTCTTATATATTTCGAGGATTAAGTACTTCTTATACTTCTTCAAGGATACTTAATACTTCGCATACTTCAAGAGATGATACTTCTTATTTACTTCGCAACGCTCCGGAACTTCACAAAAGAATAGAGGCAAGTACGTACTTTTAAAGTCCAGTATTCTTTCGCTCGTTCCTTCATCAACAAAGATCAAAGACTACTCCAACAACTACAACAAAGTGGATTTTTCCTTAAAGATCGCTCTTCAAGCAATATTCAAGGAAAAAGAGGCAAGATGTAGGATCCAAATATCGCACAACGGTAAGAGTTTGCGAAATTATAGATAGAGCCTGCGAAGTTATAGAGAGAGCTTGCGAGAAGGTAGTGAAGCTTGCGAGAATGTAGTTTGGGCGCGAGATAATATGAGTTGTACTCCACTACATATGAGTTGTCATCCACTATGTAAACACCTATATAAAGGGAAATTCAGAGAGAGAGAGGAAGGTTAGAATTTGTATTATATTATTTCCTTCTTCTTCCTCTACCAACTTAGAGCTCCAAATACTCATTAATGGAATCCCCATGTAATCAATATGTAATTACAAACAATCATAGTGAAGATCCCTAACCCCGTGGATGTAGATCAAATTGATCGAACCACGTAAATCTTGTGTCTTATTTTTATTTTCATTATCTTTATCTTTATTTTCATATCAAATAATTTTAGATCTAGAAATCATAGTCATGATAATACAAGGGGTGTGTTGTAGGATTTCCTGCAACTACAATCTCGTAGAAATATATATGAACAAATTGAAACAAAATCGGGTTGATTCGTAACTATACAAAGTACTTATACAAGAATAAATTCATGAACATTAAGCCACGGTTTGCAAATATTGCATTCCTTAATTCATAAATTTTTTAGTTCATGAGTATGAGGATCATACTTAACCGACTTTAAAACTTAACCAATGTGTTCACAAACCAGGTATGCAAACAACAGCTCCGGACCTTGGCCTTGTCCAGCCGATCGCAAACCAGGTACGCGAACATCCGTCCTGGATCGAACTCAGGTGAAACCGTTCGCATACTAGGTACGCAAACAAGATTCTCGGACCTTTACAGGTAAAATCGTTCGCATACTAGGTTCACAAACAAGGTTCCCGGAACTGAATTATAACAATACAGTTCGCATACTATGTATGCATACCGTGTTGGATCCATACATGGTTAATTGTTCTAAATTCCCATTTCAATCATTGAAACATCCTTGGAAGACGACAATGGCTGTCTCACACATACCATTAGCTTCAAGTACTTTTCAAGTGATCAAATGATCAATACGAAACTTTCCAAGTCGACATCAAATGATTGTCTCACACAAATCATATAAGTTGTTTCAAGGCAATTTTCACATAATCATCTTTTGACTTAATATTTAGTTTCCAACAAATAAATTGTCTCCAACTAAACTCGTCAAGAATAATGATGAACATAGTTAAAGCAAAAAGCTTCCAACACATACTTTGAGAAATAGATACGCGAGATAAACTCAGCTCTAAATATCAAATGTGTATGATATAAAAGTCTATATAGCTATACGACTTAGTCTCATTAAAAGATAGAATATAATAGACTTCTGAGTGATAGATAAGTTTTAGCCTCCACATACCTTTTGTTGATGAAGTTCCTCCAAGCTACTCAGTAGATCTTCGTCTTCAATTGATGAACACCGTGAAGTCTAAAGCTCAACTGCACATTCTATCCTAATCCGAGACATAGTTATAAGTAGACGAGAAATCAAGTATATAGTTTTGATCAACTAAACTTGACAAACAAGCTTGAGATAGCAATGCTTGCGAGTTCGACTGAGTAGTGCTCTAACAGGGTTGATCCCCAACTTTTCAGACCTTATATATATGTTGGGAAGCTTACTTTGGTGTATCATCACCTTGTTTGAGATTCTTTGCATGCGCAAGCAGAGACATGGAATTTTCATCATGAGAGTCAACACATCAGATTTCTTTTCTTTGCTTTATCTTTTATTTAGTTTTGTTTACTTTTTGCATATCACATTTAGGATTTACCACATTAATTTCTACATTGGACGATTCAGTTACGTTGAGGACAATGTAATGTTTAAGTGTGGGGGAGTGGTTTGTTTGAGCATTTATATTTTTATAGCTTTCCACTTTCTTGGGAATTTTCATTTAAATTTTTTTTGCATGATATGATCAGCTGTTGAGCGTGTCTTTAAAACATTTTTTTTTGCATGAAATGATCAGCTATTGAGCGGGTCTTTCCCTCCCAGTGATCTGTCTCGTTGTTTAGCAGACATTTATACACCATTGTTTTAGTGGATCCATTTTGCTGGTTAGCAGACATCTCTCCATATCTAGTTGTTGAGCGAATATTTATCCAGTTGTTTAGCGAATATCACTTATCTATCCGTTGTGGAATGGATCTCTCTTCATATCCAGCTGTAGAGCGGATATCTCCTATCTATTCACTGTGGAACTGATGTATTTTCTGTTTTGCTCGAGGTCTAGCAAAATGTAAGTTTGAGGGTATCTGATAAACACGTAGGTGCGATATTTTTTACACCATATTTATACTAGTTAGTACTCGTTAGTCGCATAATAATATTATTTTAAGCTTTTTGCAGGAATCACAAACAAATCTGATCACCGAAAGAATAAGTGATTAAATGAACCACTAAATGAAGTTTGCGAAAACAATCAACAAATTTGTCTACGACACCATACAAATCTAGTTGGATTAAATAGTGAACGGCCATTTTCATTCCATTATTTCACATCCACCAAAAGCTAAGTTGGACAAAAAATTATGTCCGCGACCACTACCGAGGGGTGTAAGGAGCCAACTTAATATTCAAAAGATAGTATACCTACTTGTACCATATTTTAGTGGTTTTGGATAAAAGGAGTTAATACTACCTAGTTCCATGGCAAGGAAATGTTGACCTTCTTTTACATCTCGACCCAGGAGATTCAATCTCAAATTGAAATAAATTTTTCTTTATTCTCTTCTGACAGTAGCAGTATACCATGAGAGATTCACACCATGGTTTCGATTCTTGGTACTAAAGAAGAATTAAATGGACGAGATAGCTTATGGAAGTAGAGGGTTATGTATTCTAAGGTTGGTGTTTTATTATAGTGGTTGTATAGAGAAATCTCGGACATAAATGAAGATGGGTTTTATAAGGAGCTCGATTTCTACTCCCGGAATCTGAACTTGAAGGTACTGTTTGATTCAATATATGGACTAAAGATGGATAAAATGGTGATGATTGTGTTTAATATGGATTTACTGGTGGCATGGATAGATTTCTGGGAATAAATTGCATGGCCTTAAATTGAGTTATATCTTGGTGATTTATGGATATGATTAAAATTGGCTTTAATGGGTGCTGATTTGCTTCGGTTTTGAACTCAAGTTGGTGGTATTTTAGGTGATTCTGGGGGTCACAAATTAACTGATTTGAATGGGTTCCTGGTTGCGAACTGAAGTCGATAGAGCAAAGTATGTTTCTATTAGTGGAGGTGTTTCCTAGACGGAAAGACGATGGAGAGAGGTGTTGTCAGATTCGCGGTCCTGGTTGTTCTAGTGGCTGAGATACTCTTGACAGTGGTGTGTTCTCAAAATAATTTTAGAGTAACGGTGCTGTAATTTAGGAGATGGATAATTGGATTGTAGTTGGATGGTGGATTATCCACGGACTGAACGGTAAGAAGATGGTTGAGCTGAGTGCAATTGTTGGACATGCTTGAAAAATTGAGAGTCGAGAGAGAACAGATTTGTTATATATTTGTCCATACAGCATGGGTTAATAGCAGGAATTAGTTGGGGTTTGTTAGTTGAGTTGCTCAATCGGTGGAATAAGGTGTTGTGGCTGAAATCTAGAAGGTCAGATAGAAAGGCGTTGGTGGTGTTGTAGTTTGAATGGGCAGTGGCCGGAGCAGGTAATATGGTCAGATTAAGGTTAGGAATAGAGCTGGTGTCCTGGTAAGTTCAGTAAGAGCTAGCACTATGGAGAGGGATATCCCCTCCCTATCCCTCTCCATCCCTCAAAACCCCAAAAACCCAAGTACTATGGTCTCCTAAATTCCTACTCGCGTAGAGATACTCACATGTTTCTCTACAAGGCTGATCAGATCTGATAAGTCTTGTAGGGAAGGGAAATCACACCGGTACTCAGTACCCGTATTATTTTACGCTTTACGCGTACTGAGTACCCGTAAAGCCGTTGATACGAGTACTCAGTACGCGTAGCTTTTTACACGGGTACTGAGTACGCGTTTCCGAAATTATATTTGTTTGACCTTTTCTCATTTACACCTCTCTCATACCCGATCCTAACCATCCATCCTTAATAACGGCTCTATTTTCTACACCGTCGGATCCTAACGGCCATTTTTTCAAAATCCTCTATAAATACCACTCTAATTCTCTACGCAAATCACACCAAATCAATTTCTTCGTCCTACATCAATTGATTTCTTCACTTAAATCTTTCTAATTTAATTTTTGTTTAAGTAAGAGTTTTAATTTTTGTTTTGCTCATCAATGTCGGAGACTCAAAGGGCAAAAAGGAAACACAGAACGAGATTTACTACTTTGGAAGATCATCACATGATTACTCAGTACCTTGCTATTGATTATCACAATTATTCAGATAAAAAATTATTTTGGGAAGTGTTTTTTAATAAATTTGTGGAAGTTTGTGGCGGAAATCGGAATGACCACACTTTAAAAAGCGTTCGTAATCGGTTTAGCAAAATAAAGGGTGAAGTGGATAACTTATCCAGTTGTGTTGCAAGAGCCGTAATAGCTAATCCGGGCATTGACTCTATTAACCGGGTATATTATTTATATATGTTTATTATAGTTTTCGTATATGTTATTATTAAATAGATTAATATACGGGTATCTTATTAACGGTTTGTTTACAATTATGTAGATGTTAATTGCAAAAAGTTCATATCTTGACATATACAAAGGAGCTTTTGAACGAGATGTTGAGTGGAACATGCTTAAAGATGTTCCAATTGGTCCGTTGGTGAAACTGAAGATATGGAAGAAGATTGTAATCCTCCGTCATCTCAAATTCATGAAAATTTCTCTAACATGTTTAGTTCTCCACCCTAAAGTTCCCAAAACCCACCTTCAAGCCAATTTGTCGAGAATCAATTTACAAATAATATCCCTATCGGTATCCATTTTCCATCAGGATATACCCCTAGTACGACCCCAATCACCATACCTGGAACATCGTCTGGTGGATTTACCGGAGATAAACACATTTCAAAAGCAGCGAAAAAAGCCAAAACTAATAAAAACTTGGTTGGGAAAAGTAAATCCGCCACACCACCCTCGCAAGACTCTCAGATGAGTGACGCGAGTAGTAAACTTGTTGATTATCTAAAAGAATCCCGAACGATTGTCCCAGCTCGTCAGCTCCAACAAAACCAAATTATGGAAAGGTTGTTAGAGACAACTCAACAACAAATTCAGGTTGCTCAAATGAAAGAAGAAGGGGAAATAATAAAGTTGGATCTCGAAAAGATGACTCCAAAGGAAAAAAAAGTACTTTGAAATTCAACAAAATATCATATTGGCCAAGCAGATGCAGAACGAACAAGATATTCCGTTCAACTTTTAATAGCTTAGCTTAATCGGTTTTTCTTTTAAGTAAGGTCGTATTTTAGTTCAGGTAACCCGTTAAATTTTTAATAGATTAGTTTAATTCTTGTTTTTATTTTTAAGTAAGGACGCATTTTAGTTCTGGTGCTGTAGTTTAGTAACGGTAATGTAATTTCGGTAAAAATTATGTATTTCTATTTTCGATAATTTGAATTATATTTTGAGGTACCAACGGATGCTTAGTAACGACTAATTTCCAACGGTTAAATTCCAACGGCTACTTTCAATGTCTATTATAAATTGTCATAATCTTCCACAACAAAAAACAATATGATATAATTTTCTTAGTATCCTCAATGTCTCTCTCTTTGTTTTTTGTTTTGAAGATAATGGTAATGGTTGGGTATACACTAGAAGAAGATATTGCAATCACCACAGCGTTTGTAAATGCTTGTAATCTGCTAAGAGAAGATACTCAATGCCTCTCCGCCTATGAACAATTGATGGTGGTGTTCGATGGCTTTGTACAAGAGTTTGAAACATTAATAAACGAACAAGACAACAAGTTCAACAATGCCAACTTCAAATTGATCTAATGGTTCGCAAGTACGTCCAAATTCAAAAAAGGATTCATGGTTAAGCCCCACAACACATGACAGTTGCGATTATCGTAGGTCAATCTATAATGCTTTTGATATTTGAAATGTTGTTTACTCATACACACCAACCTATTGCTTTATGTTTGTTTTGCGCGGGAGGAAATGGCTAAATTTGTGTACCAACTAGAAAATTGTACAAAATTTACATGTTTTGAGTGCTACTTGATCTTTAAAGCTAACCTTGGTAACTGGGATTGTTACAATACGGAAATGAATGTCGTCGGTCCTCCGGGAGCCGGACCAGACGATTAGTATAGGCTTGTTGTACGTGCTAAGTGCAATCGGGATTGATACAACAATCCCTATGTTTTTATTGAATAATTTTAATGTACTTTTGTAACGACTTTTTTCGAACGACAAAGTGGCAACGACTAGTTTATAACGGCTGGTTTATAAAAGATATTATAAATTGTGTTAACTATCTCCAAAAAACAAACACCCCCGTTTTAATAAACTTTCCAAAACTTCTCATATTTTTCACTACCTATCATAGCTCTTTATACGAACAGAACAATGGGATCATTTGATTCAATTGAAGATTTGGCAATCACCAAAACATGGTACAAAGAATCTGGAGTAGTAGATCAGTCTTCTGTAATGCCAGAGCCAAAAACCTTTTGGGCGAAGATATATAACCAATATAGACGAGAGTATGGGAATTCGAAGGGAAGAAGTCTTCAACAAATTCATGATCGGTACCAGATAATCCAAAAAGCCATTTCAGATTTTATAGCTATTCAACAACGGATCCTCAACGCCAGCCATATTAGCCTGTCCCCTCAACAATTTGCAAGTATTTTTGAATTGCTTTCCTCCAAAGCTAAATTAATTGATTTGAAATCACAACAATAAGTATAATGTCATGTGTTATTGTAGCACGAAGTCGTTAAAGCGCGTTATTTGGAGGAAAAGGGTGAAGCATTCACATTTGATGAAAGCTATCATTTCATGGTATCCAAACTCCCAGAGTATCAATCACCGGACAATTCTTCTGCTTCATCCAGTGAAGACTAAAAGTTTAATAAATATTTATGAATATTTTGTGGGTAAATCTCTGTGTAAACCCTCACGAGACAATAACTCGTCCAATAGGGTCACCTAGGGGTTTAAAGGCTTGTTGCACGTGCTAAGTGCAATCGTGATTACTACGAAAAGTGATATGACATAATTTTCTATGGTTCTGAACTTGTTGTCTAGTTTGTGGAATCTTAGTTTATATTTATGTTAAACCTTAACATCAGTAAAACATACAACACCAGATCACATATAGATTACAACAAGACTTAAAGATAAACAGTTACATTAATTTAAGATAGAACATTCAAATACAATCATTCTTCAGGATTTTTGTTTCGAAGACTTGATTAACATCTGATGCAGAAACACACACAGAAACACATAAAATTACATAAAATATAAGATAGAACAATCACGTTTAATCAATCTTCAGGATTCGTATTCCGAATACTTGATCAACATATGATGCAGTGATTGCCGACGATAAACCTACATTTCGTCGGGATTGTAGTAAGGAAAGCTTGCTTTCAGTATATGATAACATCCATCATGCGGAAAATTGTCGCTTGTCTGGTTAAGATAGTCCAAAAGAGCGGCACTAGTCTGGAATTTAAAAAATAAAACTCAGCTTTAAAATAGTTAACATTTTAAGAAATAAAATAAATTTGTTAATAATTTCTTACCCTTTGTTTGTATGTCCAACCAGGATTACGTATGTTAACTTCGACCTGAATCGTGACAAAAGTGGTGATATCCCCGTTGATCTTGCTCCACCTTGCTCTAAGACTTGGTTTGACTCTTGCATTTGGATTTCCGGATATGTTATCAAAATATTCAAAAACATTACTCCATAATTGTTTCCGGTGTCCTGAGCTCTGTTCAGAATATTTTTTTTTGCTTCAATCCATGCTTGTGTAAGAGCAACATCTTCTTCTTTGCTGAATCTTACCATTTTTATATAACAGAGGTATGATAGACTTTTGGGATAGCTTCACTTTGGAAAGTTATTTGTTATATATAGATATATGATGAGAGGATTTAATTTAAAAAATAGACCATTATACAGTACAAATAGCAAAGAAAAATAGATATGCCGTTAAAAATAGATAGTCTAAGGTAGCCGTTATACAGTGAAAAGAAAAAACATATCCGTTAAAAAGTTTAAAAACTAGCCCTTTACATTCAAAACCATGGAAAATTTTCATTGCCCTGATGTTGGTACGTGGTTGTACTTTGATTTAATGGCTCAGACGGATTAAAACCTAAGTAAGGTTCTTCTTGACTATTTGGAACAAAAGAACCCGTCGACGGGCCCGAATCACGAGACTGACCTTGATTAGATGACTCACATGTATATGGTGCTTTATCACAAATCTCACAGGGGGTGGTTCACCGTGTTTGATTTGGTGTTGCAGCTCCGATGTGTAGTCGTAAACCCATTGTTGTGTAGCCAAGTATTTTTGTTGCATAGCCTGATATACATCGCGCCACATCTCCTGTAAACAACAAGGAAGGACGTGAGTTTAATTCTTTTTTACAAGTAAAATATATTTGAATTAAAGGTTATATTATACTCACAGGTGTACCCAGGCTGACTTCATAGTTGGGTTGAGGAAACATTCCCAAATACTCCATTCCAACAGGTGGATAAGTAGCCTGAAAGTCGGGGCCACATATTTTAGCTGTCATTTCGCTTGGTGGATGTGGGAAGAGATGATGTTCAGCAGGCACCAACTGTTCCGTGTATGTGCTTCGTCGTTGCGGTGCTGGTCGGCGTACATACGCATCGTTATCTTGGGTTCCATACAAATCCATGTTTCTTTCATGTACAATCACACCCCATGTACTTCCCAACTGACTTCTTCTTCCACCACAACTTATAATGTTGATCGGATACTTCATCATAATGCAGGCCATTAACATTCTGGTCATGTTACAAATATGCATTTGTGATGTCTATTATTGAATCAGGAGGGTTGCACGGTATTACAGTGATTCCAAGAATTTGTTTGAGACATCGTTCGCCCAGGTACAAGACGTTGTGACCATAAGGATCGTAAAAAACCGTACATGTTACAAAGATTCGTTTAGACTCTACCACCTCTGGTCTAGTTCTCCACTCACTATACTCCCATGGAGACCAGAATACAGAATCGAACGCAAAGTTATCAATCTGGTTACGCACAGTAGTCATAGAATGGGAACCTGAATCTCTCTGAGTGCCTTTTCCTATTAGTTTTTGTGATCCATCATATAACCTTCCAGCTGGCCACGGATCCATATTTTCATCAACAATACCATATCCATATTCATTTAATCATTCCTCAATAATTTAATCATTCATCAAACATAAATCATTCATCAATCCTAAATCATCAAAACAATACCATATCCATATCAATCAACAACATATCCATATCAAAATTCATTCATATACAACACCTTATTCGATTCAATCCACGAAATACCATAAATTCAATCAACAATGTCCTAAACTATCAAACAACATACAATGACGCATTGTAATCGACCCAACATCACCAATTTAATCATAATCAAACTCAAATCAAATTTAAACCCTAAATTTTTAATCACTCACCTTGGAGGATTTGGATGATGAACCACGAAATTAAAGAAGGTAAATGCTTCGTTGGATGTTAATGAACAAACCCATTCAATTTGAGCTCCAAAATCGCACAACAAGGTCTTCAAATCGAAAGTGTTGAGGAGGAGAAAAAAAGAGAAGAAGGATGGAGAAAACAAGAATGGTCGACTACTTTTGCTTCTGTGTTCTCAAACCTATGAAACGCGTACTGAGTACTCGTTTTTTGGTCAAGTCAACAAGTTGACTTATACAGGTACTGAGTACGCGTATGACACTATTCATACGGGTACTGAGTACGTGTCTCATGTAGGGAAGGGATGAGAGGGAACCATAGCAAGACTGCATTTCATGTGCCATCCCTTCCCTACATTTGAGGGATAGGGAAGGGATAGCTAGCACCATAGTGCTAGCTCTAAGGAGTTAAATTTGGATGTCGGTAGATGGGTTTGAATCTGGATAACCGGTGGTTGGACTGGGCCTAGAAAATTCTTCTAGATTTTAGTCATACTACTTGCAGCAACTACATATATGAACATAACAAAAACAAGGGCGTGGATATAGAGCCGAACAGAGAAATATAAGGTTTTGTAATTTTATGGTTATCTTCTTACATGTCTTACTAGTTTACCATGTTAGGGCGACGAATGAACTTGTAGATGTTATTTCATTTTTTGTTCTAAAACAAAGTTAATTTTTAGTGTTTAATAATATTTGAGTGTCTCAATGGATGGTTTTGATTTATAACTCTTTCATGATTTATACCACGTATAATTCATAGTTTTATACTAGACAAATCCATTTTTACAAACCTGATTAATCATTTATTATGATAATTCTGTGACTATCTATGTCATGTATATTTAGTGCCTCAGATATCTACTTTTAGGTCGAGACCAAACATATTTTACGAAAATTATTGTTGAGCCATTTATTGATAAATCTTCTGTATATGATGACATGTGTTGCTACCCTGTATGAGTAATATGAGACTTTTGTGATAGGATACATATGAATTCAACTCTACAATGGAACTCCAGAATCCCTAACATGTTTGTGACCTTTGATATTTATTTCGTCCACAGTAATTTGATTCGTTTTGCTTAGGTTATCCTACACATTTATTTTATTTGATTAGTAAATTTCTAGTATTGATTAGCGGTATTTGCACACTCCTCGTGGGAACGAGCCGTATTTGCCATTGCGCGACACCGTGCACTTGCGGTAAAACAAAGTCGGTTTTCTGACGTTTCAAGTTTTTGGCGCCGCTGCCAGGGAGTGGTAGCAAAATACTCTTATTGATATCATTGGTTTTCTAATCGTAGTTTAGGATTTATTTTTCTTTGTTGGTTTGTTTTAGTTTTTCTTTTTGATTTTGATTTTTCTTTTTAGTTCTTTTACATATTTTTATTTTATAATTTTATTTTCAGGTACTCTTATTGCGGCGATGACGTTTGTTTTGGGGTAAAAACTGATTCTGCTGGAAATGGTAAATTTTGGGTGTGCCGCCGAGAAACGAATATAAACCCTAAACAAATGCACTGCATGAGAATACTTTAGATTCGAGAGATCAATCTGTACAATTCTGGCCTAAACCAAGAAATGGCCATTCCAGCCTTGTTTCGGTCACAAAATGAAGGAGAAGGGTTGATCTTAGGGAGGGAAGCGAAGAAGGTGTTGAGATCAAGATGGTTAACTCTGAAGGTGTGGCTATTTTATGACTTGTATCAGAATATGGAACTGGCTTGCGGAATGCAAGCTATCAGTTCTTTGGCGTTTACTTCTGGATATTGTGTTGATAACCAAAACTGTTGTCCGTTGAAATAGGTTGGAAAACCTATTTATATAAGCCATAGTTGAACTCACCCTGATCTCATAGGAAGTGGGAGTAGTTGAGTGATGGAGAAGTGGGGTCGTGTAAAAATGTTGAAAACCACATCTTGCTATGAGATAAGACCGGTTGGTTCACACCCACGACTTCTCTGTCGCCACTAACTGTCCACCTTTCCTGACACTTTCTTATAATGGGCGTGTTGCACGCCGCATGCTGTAAACCTCCAGACCAATACCCTGATAAACATCCCCCAGTTTGTGACATGTTTGATATCTCGAGTATTTTCGTGGAAAATATGTAGCAGGTTGCTGAATATCAAGACCTAATTATTTTGACATATCACGTGCAAGCTAGGCGGCGGGCGGTCATATGTTGTAAGTTAAGTCATGAAACATGCTATAAGAAATAACGTGTAATGCTTTTAGGTTAAATAATTTAATTATTTGTGAAAATCGATGTTTGTAAAACATCGTTTGTAATCGATGCATATAAAGCATCGCTTTATAAAGCTCGTTTAAGTTAGTCGCGGAGCTTAATGTCTTAAAAAGGAGGGTGACCGGCCATTTTCGGGAAGCTGTCAGGAGCCATTCACGCACGCCAAAGGCATGACGGTTGGTACTTATAGGAGAGTGATGGCTGGTAGCCATTTTGACATCCTATTGGTTGGCCCAAGTTAGATCTAGACCGGTTAAATTGGCTAGCGAAGTTGGCCGGCCAAGATGATTTGCGGCAGTTACATACTGCCTCAAAATTCATGTAAGCGGCGCGACCTCCTCCTTTTGGGCGATCGTCTGGGAGCCATATGGGCAGGCCGTGGCTTGGCCATATGGCCCGGACGCTGGTGAGTGTATCCATCGCACCTTTCTCGTTGATAGAGATTGAATATAGGCTGGTCAATCTGGCTAGCGAAGTTGAGTGACCAAGATCGTTTTGCGACAGCAATATACTGCTGCTAACATAAATCAAGGTTTTGTAACTCGTGGGGCCAGCCTACTTTGAGCAATCAGTTTGATGTGCTCCTACATGTCGTGGGCAGTTCGACTGGCCATGAATGGATATGGGTTGCCGGCGAGCACACCGACACCTCATTCGTCGTTCGAAATAAAATCTAGAGCAGTGCTATCACGAAAGGTCACGCGGAATGGCTTAATAAGGTAGCGGGGTCGGGATCGGGGCCGTTGGATATCAAAGATATTTGGATTTTGTTTTCTTTTTATATAAAATCATAACTTTGACAGCTGGCAGAAACAATTAATTCGTATTAGACCCTCCACCTTTATAGTTATTTTCGTTCCAACTTCAGTCGAACTTCATGAATTAGTTCTCTTTTCACGTTTTCGAAATTCCAGTAATAATTTTTTCTTCGTTTTGTGTCTATCTCAAACATGCTTTTGAATTATCTTCTTTCATTGTTGTCCACAACAAATGCTTCTCCAAGGGAGAACAATTTAAAAACAAAATAAGTTAATCCATTGATTGATTATCGAAAGATCTTTTATTTTATTTTCTTTCTGAATAAAAAGGATATCAGTTCAGATCCCATAGATCAATTCAAGTTACAAAATTTACAAAATCCTCTCAGTGGAACAGTTAGAAGAATATTACAAATCTTCTTAGTGTTATTTATTTGGAAAATTCATCTTAGCAATTCACCATCATTTCTTTATGAAAAAATCTTTTTAACAGTAGTTTAGCCTAAATGGAAATTTGGATAACATTAATTGATGCCCTAATTCTAATTTCGGTCTCTTTCATTCATGTTGATCCATATATATTGTTCTGTGTTTTTCTAATTTTTGAATGATAGGAATTTGTGATTGAGAATCAAAATATACGTCTCTATTTTGGGTCTGAATTTATACCCACAGACAATAAAGAAGGTGGTGGTGCTTCAAGTAGAGGAAGTTAATTGTTAGGTAGTGTAGGGGGCATCCTCATGATTGGTATTGTAAAAGGTAAAACTAAGAACAAATTTTAAGTTTTAACGGAGATGGTGGCGCTAGGATTTCAGTGGGACTGGATGGTGGTTACGGGTTTATATTTGGGAGGTTGAAGATAAGCTGATGATTTTTCTTACCTCTCGGCGACAAGAAAGGGAGAAAAGAATTGTTTCTCATTGGAAAATCCCTTGTAAAAAATATAATTAAGTCTATAAGGGTGATATTTGTTAAAACTAAAGAAAGGACTTTTTTCAATTAATAGTTGTACACCATAATCAACGACTATAGAGGCAGATGCATTAGTATCCAACGGACGCGACCCCGCTACCTCATTAAGTCATCCCGTGTGACCTTGCGGGATAGCACTGCTCTAAAATCTAAGTCATCCAACTAGGTTGGCTAAGTTGGACGGATGCGATGAGTTTGAGACTGTCATGGCCTGTCTCAACTCGTTGAACTTCTTTTCAACAGCGCGACTAGCCTAGCTCTGTCTTGCGGTCAGGGATGTTGCTAGCAGGCTAATAGGATTCTGATCGGCTGGGATGGTGATGGGCCTCCGGTGGACATCATGAAGTTTGCTTGGTCTTGTTGGGAGGAGTCCAAGCTCCTTGAGTTGGCCTGCCAAATCGTGAGGCCGTGATTGTTTTAAGACTGACATGGGCAGCCTATGTTCAATTCCTTAAGGAATTAAATGTGCGCCTAGCCAACTTCCACTTTTAATCAAAAGTGTTTGTTGCGCATTTAAAGCGATCTGATTGGTTGATGAGAAAGAGGGGCCAGTAGGCAATAATATGGCCGATCGGCCACATGGCAGCACCTGCTAGGGCAAACTGGCCGGCCAAGTAATGTGGTCGCGCCTTTTTTTTTTGCAGTTACCTTTATTTGCCGCAGTTTCTCTTTATTTCTTGGTAGGATTTTGCTCCTACTAGTCCATGGTGGATCAATTTCCTAGCTTGCCTAGGTTTGACCTCGACCAATAGGGTTCCGAAATATTCCGCAGGGAGCAAAAGACCTAACCTTTGTAAATTAGTAAAATTAGGTTCAGGAAGATTGAATTTTGTGGGATGACACAAAATCAATCAATTGTGTTCATAAAAAATCACTAATAATATTTTAGAGGGCAGCATAACTTTACGTGCCTTTAATTGAGTACTTTTACGCGCATCTTAATCCTGATACTTCGGGAAATTCATGCTACTCAGCTGCGAGCGAGCATTAATTGTCATGTCATGTCAACATCAAGAGTTCGGCTGAGAACATGGCATAAAATGAATACTCGACAGGCCATGCATTAGTGAGTAATGCAGGTGGAAGATAAAATTTACAGAATATTTGGGATTGTGGCTGCATGCACCATTCTGGATAAATTTTATATATAAACGTACTGAGTTGCTCAATACATATGTAAGTAAAGATACATGGGCACTCATCACTCTCAAAGGGCTCAGTTCCTTTGCATAATGATGGCACATAAACATAGGGTTTTACAAATTTAGGCTTGAACTAAAAACCACCATCAACAATGTTTTACCGAGAGGATGAGTGTAACACCCCATGTTTTTAGCATGGTGCTTGCTCAAAAATACTCCATGGCCTGAGATGAAGCTTTATCTCAAGCTCTGTTGCGTAGAAAAAGGAATATTGTCCTAGGCCAATACGGTGCCAAAATGGCGCATTAAGTTGGGCATATTGGTCAAGGCCAATATGGCACCAAGAGGATGTAAGTTGTAAGCTACATTGGCCAAAGGACAATCTCGCATCAAATGATGCATTAGGCCAGTTGGGAGGATAACTTAGAACAAAGTAGCGCCAAAATGGCGCGATCCGCAGGTCATTGGACTATTCCAATATCGCACCACAATGGTGCAACATGCCAGAGCAGGCTGGCCTTTGAAATGTACATCCATCACGGCTGGACATTGGATTGGCCTATGGGACACAGTCGAAAATATATCCATCACAGACCTTCACTGGACATGGCTAAACAAATGTTCAACCATCATGGCCGGACATTGGAACTGGCCTGTGAGCCAGAATGTATAACCATCTTGGCTGGTTATTCAGAAATATATGGCAATGGCCATGAATAGTAAAAGTGGGACTTGGTGAATGATTTTTCCTCCCCTAATCAAAGTTGTAAAAATGTCAAGTTAACATATATAGGGAGGGGTACTTGGTTGAAGGTGCATATGCGGACCATGCACCAAGTAAGCTTTATAGCTTAGCCGGAACGGTATAAATGATGCTTAGGCCACATTTATAGTTACTTAGACTTACCAATCGAGCATGCTAAGCATGGGAATTACTATTCCATGGCACGGACTCGATGATGCATATTCCTTATGCATTTTACGAAACGTCCTACACGGACTAGGCCATTACCATTATTGCTTGTCCACGGCCTCGCAAACGAGTTGGTTTAAGTATTAGTCTCTTCGCGGATGAACTACGGTATGCGCTTGATCCCTTTAGAGTAGGGAAGGGTACGTATACATCCGCAATGAGTTGCAGCATTGTCGGCCCAGCACGTTGTCACTCATATTATCTAATTTAGAGATGATTGCGGCACGTTGGCCTCTCATATTATCTGGCTCGGTAGCTCGACGTAAGAGATGATCGTGGCCATAATTGATGAGGCTAGTTGCATTCCATTCCTTGAATGCTCATACTTCCTATCAAGACGTTCGACGTAGGCATGTACCAATAGTGTATTGGACATGGCTAGGAAAGTAACTCATATCGGTACGCAAGTAGCGGAGCCTGCATGAGCCTAAGAGAGATGGAATAAGGTCGTCAATGGCCTATGTGCAAGTCCAAGCATGCATTATGCCTGGATGACACTTGGAATCTAAATACGCATGCAAGATGCATCGGCCATAGCTTCTATGGCTTTGAACCCTTCGCAAAACATGGGTAAGTTGGAACAGTGTGGGAGCTAAAATAGATGCATCATGATCCACGAGCATGCTTGCAAAGGAAAATAGACGTGCATTTTCCTATCTTTAAAGCCAGGATTGTAGCTTAATAATGGCATACCGTGGAAGTTATGGCCTGCGCGCCCAGGCGTGCCAGGCGTAATTTTCCGGGCCATCACATTTGGTATCAAAGAAAGTTCCGAGATAACTCTAGGGACTGTACGGAGTGGACTCGTCAAACGAGTATTGTTTCCTTATAAAGGAAATAAAGTTGGAGTGTATGCCAACTTTTGCTCGGACATTGGAAACTGGCCGACTAGGCTCTCTTTTGGAAATTGGTCATTTCGAATGTTGCCAACTGGATGACTGTTATTTTTTTTTGGCAATTCGCCATATTTTTGGTGTTGGCAATCGGCCGACTATTGTCTCTGTTGGAAATTGTCCGACTATTATCTGTTTTGGCAACTAGCCATTTTTGGTGTTGGCAATTGGCCGACCATTTTTTTTCCAGCAATTGGTCGTTTCTGACGTTGGCAACTGGTCGACTATCATTCTAGGGACTCCTAAGCGTGTAGTATGGGATGCCTGCTTAGGATGCCGTGTTAAGATATCCTTTTGGCAACTGGCTATTCTGATATTCTTGGTAATGTTATGGGCTCTTTTTGGATTCTTGAGTATGCAGTATGAGACGTTTGCTCAGAAAGTCATAATTGTTGTTCCATAACATTGAGTGATTTCTGAGCATCCGGTATGCGACTTTTGCTCAGGAATCCAAAATCGAAGAAAATTTCCACAATAGCTCTTGTTTTGAATTTCGGGGACGAAATTCTTTAAAGGGGTGAATATTGTAACACCCCGCGTTTTTAGCATGGCGCATGCTCAAAGAAGCACCATGGCCTGAGATGAAGCTTCATCTCAAGCTCAGTTGCGTAGGAAAAGGAAGATTGGCCTAGGCCAATACGGTTCCAAAATAACGCATTACGTTAGGCATATTGGTCAAGGCCAATATGGCACCAATAGGGTGTAAGTTGTAAGCTACATTGGCCAAAGGCCAATCTCGCACCAAATGATGCATTAGGCCAGTTGGGAGGATGGCCTATAACAAAGTAGCGCCAAAATGGCGCGATACGCAGGTCATTGGCCTATGACTAATATCGCACCACAATGGTGTAACATGCCAGAGCAGGTTTGCCTTTGAAATGTACAACCATCACGGCTGGACATTGGAATGGCCTATGGGCCAAAGTCGAAAATACATCCATCACGACCCTTCACTGGACATGGCTCAGGAAATGGTCAGCCATCATGGACGGTTATTCAGAAATATATGGAACTGACATGAATAGTAAAAGTGGGACTTGGTGAATGATTTTTCCTCCCCTAATCAAAGTTGTAAAAATGTCAAGTTAACATATATAGGGAGGGGTAATTGGTTGAAGGTGCATATGCGGACCATGCACCAAGTAAGCTTTATAGCTTAGCCGGAACGGTATAAATGATGCTTAGGCCTCATTTATAGTTACGTAGACTTTCCAATTGAGCATGCTAAGCATGGGAATTACTTTTCCATGCCACAAACTCGATGATGCATATTCCTTATGCATTTTGACGAAACGGCCTACACGGAGTAGGCCATTACCATTATTGCTTGGCCACGACCTCGCAAACGAGTTGGTTTAAGTTTCTGTCCCTTCGCGAATGAAAACGGCCTACACGGACTAGGCAATTACCATTATTGCTTGGCCGCGGCTTCGCAAACGAGTTGGTTTAAGTTTCTGTCCCTTCGCGAATGAACTACGGTATGTTCTTGATCCCTTTAGAGTAGGGTAGGGTACGTAGGCAGCGGCAATGAGTTGCAGCATTGCTGGTCCATCA
Organism: Papaver somniferum; assembly: GCF_003573695.1. Classification (NCBI taxonomy): domain Eukaryota; kingdom Viridiplantae; phylum Streptophyta; class Magnoliopsida; order Ranunculales; family Papaveraceae; genus Papaver; species Papaver somniferum. The sequence goes on from NC_039366.1 coordinate 57,159,027, forward strand.
CGTTGTTGATCATATCATCTAATTTAGAGATGATTGCGGCACTTTGTCCTCTCATATCATTTGGCTCGGTAGCTCGACGCAAAAGATGATTGTGTCCGTACTTGATGAGGCTAGTTGCATTCCATTCCTCGGATGCTCATACTTCCTATCAAGGCGTTCGACGTAGGCATGTGTCAATAGTGCATTGGACATGGCCAGGAAAGTAACTCATATCGGTACACAGTAGCGAAGCCTGCATGAGCCTAAGGGAGATGGAATAAGGCCGACAATGGCCTATGTACAAGTCCAAGCATGCCTTATGCCTGGAAAACACTCAGAAGCCAGAGAACGCATGCAAGATGCATCGCCATAGCTTTTATGGCTTTGAACCTTTCGAAAAACAAGGGTAAGTTGAAATGGTGTGGGAGCTAAAATAGCTGCATCATGCTCCATGAGCATGCTTGCAAGGGCAAATCGACGTGCATTTGCCTATCTTTAAGGTCCGAATTGTAGCTTAGTAATGGCGTACCGGGGAAGCTATGGCCTGCGCGCCCAGGCGTGCCAGGCGTAATTTTCCGGGCCGTCACAATGAGCCATCGCCTCTCGGAGAATACATGTATGAACCATAATATCAGGAAACTCGGGAATAAAATCATCTCAGTTATGGAAATCCTTATCAGCATTATTTCGAAACTAATGATTATTCACATGAGTATCAAAGTTACCATCGGGATGATTTGTCACATGCTGAAATTTTCAACCAGAATATAGCTAGTTTGGAAAAACGGTTAGAGATGATATAAAACCATAGGTCATATGAAAATAATAATTTGTCTTATAGTAACTCGTTTTCCACAAACATATGTACCTAACCCAATACCATGGGGTAATTATTTGGATAAGGTATGTGAACAGTCTTTGCATTGGCAGAACAGTGAGGTTTCATACTATAAAAATTTGAGCTTGGAAGATAACTTAAGATTTTTAACTCATAATACATTAAAAATGAGTCAAGAAACTTCTCAACTTCAACATACCACTCAAAAATCTTTAGAAAACATTGAATATCAAGTAGGTCAAATGACTAGACAGTTGGAGAAGAAACAATGTTGGTTCCCAAACCAGTCTCAATCTCAATCTAATTGTACTTCAGAATATATTGATTATTATTCTGAGGATGAAACCGAGATGATCATCTTGTAGAAATTTTGAGTGGAAATGAGGATACCCAATATTCTCAGAATCCAGATAATTATGATGTAGAATAACCTTAATATGTAGAGGATGCTACTATTGAGTGTCATGACTCAAAGATGATAGATGTTCACAATGAGAAACCTTCTAATCATTTGAATTCTGAGATTTATACAGGTCACATGGTAGAAAAAGATAACGATATGGTTATTCATAATATTGTTGTTGCACTATGCCCAAATTTTGCTGATTCACATCTAGTGATTTGCATATCTCACTTTGCTGACTCCGATGACACGGTGTTGATTGATATTATCAATGCATTGTGTCCTCCTATGGTTAATAAGGGTAACTCAAAAATGGAAGTTATTTCCTCGGCCTTAGTTTCAGGTTTAGGGCATACAATTGGAGTTAAAATTTCTATACCAACTTTATATGTTATTCATGAATCTGATTTAGTTCGTGTGAGCGTACATGATTGGGCAGGTTGGAGTGGTGTTGCTTATGAAAAAGCGGGGGTCTAACAACACCACCCAATATTTCGCTTAGCAATCTGTATGGACTAACTCCGAAATACTTTGCTATAGAATCAACTAGACTGTCAGACTCAATCTAGATAAAAGTATCTCAAGGAGTTAATATCTCTCTCTTGATTTTGATATTACTCAAGCTAATAGAAATAAGCGAGTCCTAATGAAACACAAGGAATACTTGGAAGGTTCCAAAGACCAATGTCCAAGGATCAATCAATATCAATCAACAACCTAAGGTCGGATTTCCAATTGATGATCTTTAACGCACAACCATTTCAATTATATAAAACATATAATTCAGAAAAGAAATAACACAGACACCAGAAGTTTTGTTAACGAGGAAACCGCAAATACAGAAAACCCCCGGGACCTAGTCCAGATTGAATACACATTGTATTAAGCCGCTACAGACACTAGCCTACTCCAAGCTAACTTCGGACTGGACTATAGTTGAACCCCAATCAGTCTCCCACTAATTCAAGGTACAGTTGTACTCCCTACGCCTATGATCCCAGCAGGACACTGTGCACTTGATTCCCTTAGCTGATCTCACCCACAACTAAGAGTTGCTGCAACCCAAAATCGCAGACTTGATAATAAACAAATCTGTCTCATACAAAAAATTCTATCAAAGGATAAATCTGTCTCCCACAGAAGAACCCTAGGTTTTTGTTCCGTCTTATAATATGAAATCAGGGTGAACAGGAACCAATTGATAATCCGGTCTTATATTCCCGAAGAACAGCCTAGATTAATCAATCACCTCTCAACAGTCTTACTTGTATAAACAAGAGGACGTCGAGGAATCACAAACAATGAGACGAAGATGTTTGTGACTTCTTTATCTTGCCTATCGGAGAAATCTCACGATCTCAAGCCAATCAATAAGATTGTACTCTTACGATAGAAGATGCAAGATCAGATCACACAACTACGATAAAAGTAGTATCGGTCTGGCTTCACAATCCCAATGAAGTCTTTAAGTCGTTAACCTGGTTTTAGAGAAGAAAACCAAAGGTTAGAGGAGATTCGGCTCTAGCGAGCACACTAGTATCACACAAACGTGTGGGGATTAGTTTTTCCCAATGCTAGATGTCTCCTTTATATAGTCTTCAAATCAGGGTTTTGCCTTAGGTACAAAGAAATCAATATTCACCGTTAGATGAAAACCTGATTTAGATTCAAGCTAATATTTCTCAACTGTTATATCGAAAACTTAGCTTGTCACACACACTTGAGATATACGTTTACTGGATTTATGAAAACCGTGCCCAAACGTGTACGTGTATGTTTGTTCAACGTAGTAACCCAAAAGGTTAACCATATGAGCATTTCATATTAACCTTGTTCTTCTTCACAATAACTAGTTCAATTGACTCAAATGAACTAGTTAGCGAGTTGTTCAATTGCTATGAGATCTTATGTGACTACACAAGACACAATTGAAACAAAGATGATTCGATTCGATTTGAATCGGCTCATGAACTTTATAGCCACGGTTTGCATACTGCATTCCTTAGTAATTTAAGTTTCATGTTCAGAGCACATCTTTAGATCATAACCCACTCAAGTTCGCAAACAAGTTCGCGGACTTAAGGCAACCGGCAGAGTTTTCCAAACTCAGCAGAAAATCTCGGCAAAGAGACTTCCGCCAGTTCGCGGACTAGGTTCGCGGACTAAACACGCAAACGAGTTTTTGGAAATCCCAGCAGAAATTCTCGGTAAGAGAACTTCCGTCAATTCGCGGACTGAGTTCGCAAACTGAGTTCGTGGACTTGGCAAAGCCAATTCCTCCGGTTTCTCTCAATCAACAAAGTTCGCAAACTTCGGATTAAGGAATAAGACTTATTCACATTGTGTTACCACACAATGCTTATATCCATCATTAGTTATATTGACCTAAACTCTCATTCCAACCATTGAAACATTCTTAGAGGACGTTATATAGTTGTTACACTATTTCTCGTCAAAGCGATTTTCAAAGTGATTGAAACTTTATGACTTTCGTCATTAGGTGAGATAAACCTGATCAAAGCGAAAAGCTTTACCAACACATGATTTCGAGATATAGATAGGCGAGATATACTCGGATCAAAATATCAAATGTGTGTGATCTAGTCTATATAGCATACGACTTTTTTCTCATAAGAAGTAGGAGATAGAATAGATAGACTTTTGAGTGATAGATAAGTTCAAGTCTCCACATACCTTTTTGTTGATGAAGTTCCACGGTTCCTTGAGTAGATATTCGTCGTTGTATGATGAATCTCCATGAAGTTCTTGAGCTCAACTACACTTTTCTATCCTAGTCCGAGACTCAGCTACGTAGACTAGAAATCAAGACTCATAGTTTTGATCACTAACATTGACAAACATGCTTGATATAGCAACGCATGCGAGGTCGACCGAGCTATGCTCTAGAAATCTCCCCCTTTGTCAATTTTAGTGACAAAACTATTAATACATATAGAATACAAAAAATATAAACTTTAGTGGCTCCTATTCCATAGTTTAATCTTCAACGTTCCCTGAAATCTTCGTCCTTCCAAGTACTCCAATGATCCCAAAGGTTATAAGTTTAGCATCACCGTTGTTGAAGATCCGTAGCTATAACAATGAGAGAAATCGAGATTCTTGATCATCATTATACAGTGACATAGTATTATTATGTAACATCAAAGTCCAATTGCATCATGACTTTAACAATAATATTACGGTGATATGTATCACTCCCCCTTAGTCAATACTCCATCTCACATGGAAACCACTCCCCCTTACACAATGATCCGAAAACCATATGTATATGTAGTAGAACTACACATTAATTCTCCCCCTTTTTGTCAATAAAATTTGCAAAGGTACAAGAACGGGATCCTAATGAAATTTTCGAGAAGAGACGTTTCATAGACTAAAAAAAAAAACATACCAACTTAATTTAGATGCAATCACAAAGCCGAAGCTAAATGCATTCATCAAGGAGTTTTAAGATACAAGATAACCCCTATAAAATTCCACAGCCGCACACCCCGCAAGATATTACCATTAAGCACAAGTTCAAAAGAACTTTCCCCCATTTGATGTCATTCCCGAAAGAACAACAAGAGCGACCTTAATTTCGAAAGAAAAGAAGGATTTTTAATTGGACACCAAAAACCATAGGAATGATTTTTTATATCCAAAACTCAATCAAATTAATCACAAGTAAACCCATGATTAATTTAATTGGAATACGCAACTAAATCAAACCACAAAAGTGATCAATTCAATTGATTGTGCTCAACATAAGTAAACTTACGGAACTACGACTAAGATAATCATACGGAGATGACTAACTTAATCGTTCACATACTCAACATAAGGAAAACCTTACGGAATATACGACTACATTAACCAATAGAACATGATTAGTATAGTTGTTCATATACTCAACACAAGGACTTGTGGAATATATGAAAACTCAACTAGACTAATTACAAGAGAACCTATAATTAATCTAATTAGAAAACACAACCAAACTAATCACATAAGTAATCAATTTAATTGTCAAATGTGTTGCTCGACAAAAGAAAACTTTCGGAGCAAATAACTAAATAACCAACCAAGATGATTAATTTAGTTCAAAGATGCTCGACATAAAGTACCTTACGGAACAACCAACAAAGCTAATCACAAAGTAATCAACTTAGTTGTATCGTGCTCGACATTAGACACATTACGGAGCCTCACAGTAATACATAAGATATGGATCAGTGATGATCATTACTGTGGAATACATACAAGGATTTATTCTATTTTTCCATCACTTTTTGCATAACGACATAATAGACTTTATCCTTGTCACATAAAAGATTTTACCATATTTTCCATCAAATAAATGACTGCATAGGCATAACTTTTGTATTTGTCAAAATTCCATTCGTCTTTTCATCAATACGAATACCAATTTATGAACGACTTTACTTTTGACAACATGTGGGACCTTCAAGTTCACGGACGCAAACAATACATATCCCATAAAAATATTGCAATACTTCAAAATCAATTAGATTAATACTGCAATAACATCATCCTCCAAATATTTTTAGAATTTAAAACCAATAAACCTAAAAAATAACACAATAAGATGAAAACAAAAATAGTTATGTGTAGTCACAATCGTCGCTATTCAAAACGCTAGTTATTCTTCCAACTAAACCAAAAAGAAGACATACTAGGCAACTAAAAAGACAAGCTAAAGAGAATCAGACTCCATCGTTTCCCTGACAGGATCCTCACAAGACATGGAGTCTTCGGGCTTGTGAACGACAGCCTTCTCTGCTTTATCAGAGAGATGATTCTCTTTATGAAGATCATTGATTTGAGATTTTATGAGACCAAGGTCAGACACAACCTTTACCAACTCAGTTTTCACCTTATCAAGACCTTTTAGAGTATCAACAAGTTGTTGTTTTGCTTCCCCAAAGTACTTAAGAAAGTCATGAACAACTTCAGCAGAGATCATATCATCCTTTTCAACATCTTCATGAGTATAATCAAGAAGCATGAAGCATTGGGATGATCTTCATCTACAAGCGTTCTCTTCCTATTGGAATCAACCTCAACACTTTTGTCAAGAAATCCTTTTGCGAAACCACCGTAGCAAGAAGAGGAGGAAGACATTCTTTGAAAATCCTAAAACCACCAGAAGTTCATGTACGTGACTTGTAACCCTAAGAGGTTGGATATTTTATCCTTGGGGACAACAATTTAGGGTTTCATTTAAACTGTTGACTCGGTCAGAATGGAATCCGTTCAAGTACAACAAATACCCAAGAAATAAAGTCCTTCAAACATTTGAAAACAGGACCTAAAAGCAAAATTTTAAGACTATATGCAACATTTTCTTTTGACTTAACCAATACTTGATCTTAGCGGATCTGTCAACACAAGTTTAGCTATGGACGATAAGAAAATAGCTTAACTTAACAGATGCAAGCAACAAGTATACCTGTTTTTTAACACAACTTACTCAACAGGATTTTTTATGAGTAAGCTCTCGAACCTTGTGATTAATTAGCACAAGTGCGAGCCACAGGCTCATTAAGAGGTTTATGTCTTTGGTTAAGTTTGTTTTTCCTCTTAGTCTTAGAGAGGTATCCTGTTTGACATGATAAATTATCATAAAATTTACTGTCATCAAAGTAAGAGACATAGTTAGAGTTCTTACCAGAAGTGCCTTGACATGAGGAAGAAGATAATTTGTTGACAAGCTCTTTGTATCTTACAATTATCTCTTTAATATCTTTTCTCTTCTTATCAAATTTCCTTTCTTCTGGAATGATTTTCTCAACAGGAACAATGTTGAATTTAGAGACAAGGCGTTGAACTTCCTTAGGACGATGTTTATTAAGACGTCTATTCTGCCCTTGAACATTTTGAGGGACTCACTGTACTGACTTTCCTGGTTGCATACACAGGATAGGTACGAAAACCAATTGGTTCAATCATACGGATGTCAGTCACACCTTTGAGAATCAAATCTAGGGTGTGTTGAAGTTGAACTAAGGAGTCTTTATTCAACTTAGAATTTCTCTTTTGTCTAACAGAACTCTTGGTCTCACAAACAAGACATACCTTTTGATCATAGGAATGATTGGAGGATGTAGTCTTAATATCATCGTCAGAAGAGTTGTCTCTTTTATAGAATGTCCCAAATTCATGATTGGAGGAAACATTAGGAACATCTGTATTTACTTCTGAATGTAAAACATCAGAAGTTCTTGGTACATTATATTGCTTTGAACATTCTTGAATGGAGAGTTTATTCAAACGGCGTTCAATATCCAAGGCATCCTTTTCGAGGCTGGCCTCAAGAGTCAAGCATGAAGACTGATCTTCAGCGTTGCCATGGACTTTGCAATCTCTTACAATACCAAGAAGAACATTGACATGGTGTTTTAACTGATCCATTCTAACAGCTTGAATTCTAACAAGATTTAGAATCAATTTACTCCCTTCAGTTGTATCCCATTCATTAGAAGAGAAGGTCTCTTTCGAAGGGTAATCATGAACACTTATGCCATTGTTTGCCTGTCTCGTCGAACCACAAGGTTTCTATACATTCGAGATTGAATAACTTTTTTCTTTAATAGATTTAGACGAGAGAGAATATTTATTACTGGTGACGCGTTTATCAGAGATAGCACTCTTATCCATAGAGTCAGATCGCTACAAACACAGACTTGTAAGGTCTTAAACGTGTTTTCCTTCTCTGATACCAATTGAAATAACGGGGGTCTAACAACACCACCCAATATTTCTCTTAGAAATATGTATGGACTAACTCCGAAATACTTTGCTAGAGAATCAACTAGACAGTCAGACTCAATCTAGATAAAAGTATCTCAAGGAGTTAATATTTCTCTCTTGTTTTTGATATTACTCAAGCTAATAAAAATCAGCGAGTCCTAATCAAACACAAGGAATACTTGGATGGTACCAAAGACCAATGTCCAAGGATCAATCAATATCAATCAACAACCAAAGGTCGTATTTCCAATTGATGATCTTTAACGCACAACCTGTATTATTTCAATTATATAAAAATTATAATGCAGAAAAGAAATAACACATACACCAGAAGTTTTGTTAACGAGGAAACCGCAAACACATAAAAAACCCGGGACCTAGTCCAGATTTAATACACACTGTATTAAGCCGCTACAGGCACTAGCCTACTCCAAGCTAACTTCGAACTGGACTATAGTTGAACCCCAATTAATCTCCCACTAATTCAAGGTACAGTTATACTCCCTACGCCTCTGATCCCAGCAGGAAACTGCGCACTTGATTCCCTTAGCTGATCTCACCCACAACTAAGAGTTGCTGCAACCCAAAATTGCCGACTTGATAATAAACAAATTTGTCTCACACAGAAAAGTCTATCAAAGGATAAATCTGTCTCCCACAGAAGAACCCTAGGTTTTTGTTTCGTCTTATAATATGAAATCAAGGTGAACAGGAACCAATTTGTCTTATATTCCCGAAGAAAAACCTAGATTAATCAATCACCTCTCAACAGTCTTACTTGTATAAACAAGAGGACGTCGAGGAATCACAAACAATGAGACGAAGATGTTTGTGACTTCTTTATCTTGCCTATCGGAGAACTCTCACGATCTCAAGCCAATCAATAAGATTGTACTCGTACGATAGAAGATGCAACTCATTAATTTAGGTGATAATTCTTCGTTTTTTCTTATTTTTTGAATCTTCATGATTAATTAAATTCATTAAGTGGTTGAAGATGGATTCTGGTCCTAAAACCACTCCTATTAGTGAATTTCATAGAGAAAAATTAGGTTTCTCAGTAGGAAAAAAATGTCCATCAATAAATTTACCAGATGATCTTTTTGAAGAAGAAATAAATCCGTGGAAGTTTTCGTTGATCGGTCGTCTAAATTTACATAATACTAAGTTTACAGATGTGGCTATCAGTTTAAGGAAACAATGGAAGTTAGTGGAGGAGTGCAAGTTGATTCCAATTGGAAAAGGTTTCTTTACCATCAAACTAGATAATGAAATTGATCGAAGTTATTTTAAAGCAGGAGAATGTACTGTGAATTATCAAGTTCTTAGATTAAGAAATTGGGTATCTAATTTTCGACCTGCTAATGTGAGAACATCTAAAGCTCAAGTGTGGGTTAGATTTCCTGGTTTGGGTCTTGAGTTCTGGAAGGAGAAGAAATTATTTGAAATCTGTAAGGAAATAGGCACTCCAATTAAGATTGATGTAGCTACTGCAAAATGTGAGTTAGGATTATATGCAAATGTTTTGGTTGAGGTGGATTTTACTCAACTAATTCCCAGAAAGATTTGGATTAACATGAAATGTGGAGGTTTCTTTCAAGATGTTATGATTCATGAATGTCCAAAATTCTGTTCCACCTGCAAAATAGTAGGACATCTGGTTACTGAATGTTATGTAGAAAGGAATAAAAACAATAATGCAAATGCAAAGGCAGCTAATGTCAATTCTCATAAAGAAACTCCTCAAGGTTTTAAGGCTTCTTCACAAGGTAATAATACTCAATATACTAATTCAGTCTCAAATGGTAATAATCCTCAAGGTACTAAATTATCTTTACAGGGTAATAATTCATTTAATGTTATTCCTTTTGATATCTGTGACACTAATGCTAGAGAAGAAGAGGATTCTGTGATAAGGTCAATTAATGAGAATAATATTTTAACTCCACATAAGGAAACAATATCCATTAATTCTAGAAGATTTGGTTCCATTGCTAATGAACAATCTAAAACAAGAGAAAACAATGTTACTATGGAGGTGGAAAAAGTAATGGAGGTAGCAGAGCAAAATGCAAATGAATAATCTAAAACAAGAGAAGACAATGTTACTATGGAGGTGGAAAAAGTAATGGAAATAGAAGAGCAAAATACTTTGGAGAATTCTGTAATCAAATTTGTTAATGGAAGTAATGGAAAGGTGACTGAAGAACTTATTCCTGTAACATCTTGGGCCAAAATAGTAGAGAAGGAAATGGTAAGTACAATAAGTGCAGTTACATATACAGCAGGCAAAAATGGGGGGTGCAAGTACTTCTAAAAGCAAATCTCCAGAACAGCAAAAAGTGGTTAAGCCTGTGCCAGTCAAATACAATTTTAGGAAGAATACTGGAAGAGGGAGTGTTAAAAACTCCCAATCCAACAAATGAAGATTTTATATTGGAATTTTAAGGGGCCTAGGAAGACCAAGGGCCCAAGACAAGTTATGGTCTTATGTTAAGCAATTTAGTCCTTCTCTTGTATGGATAGCTGAACCAAAAATAAAGTGTAGTGCTTCTTTTTATAACAAATTAAATCTGTCTGGAATGCAGAGTATGGCAATTCATAATTCTACTTCTACTCATCTCAAGGGTAACATTTGGTTATTTTGGAACAAAAGTCTTATAACTCCTCAAGTAGTTTCAACTTCAAGTCAGATAATCACAGTGGGTGTTGGAGATGTGTTGGTTTCTGGAGTTCATGCACATGTTGTTATTACACAAAGGAGATTTCTGTGGTCTGAAATGAAAATGATTAGTGAGATGCAAAAGGCTTGGATAATTCTTGGAAATTTTAATGCTTTAACTTCAGCTGCAGAGAAAGTTGGTGGTAGGGCTCCTAATAAAACTGCAATGTTGGATTTCACAACTTGTCTAAACAATTGTGAACTTATTCAAGCCCCTAAAACATGACTGGATTATTCATGGTCTAATTGTCAGCAGGGAACAAGAAGAATTTTGTGCAATCTAGACAGAGTAGTCTTTAATCAGAAGTGGTTACAAATATATGGAGACTGGGGTTACAAAGTTGGTTTAAGGATGGTATCTGATCATGCACCTCTAATGGGGGGTGTGCAAGTGTACCAAAACCAAAAAATGCACCTAAAAAGTTTCAACAAATGTGGATTCATCATCCAAATTTCTTACAAGTAGTGGCAGATAGTTGGGCTCAAGAAGTAAATGGTGATGTTGCTTTTGTTTTTATGAAAAAGTTAAAGAATCTTAAGCAAACTCTTAATGAATGGAACTGGAAAGTATTTGGTAATGTTGATACTAAGATTCAAGAAGCTGAAGCTAGAGTTAAAAAAGCAATGGAAGAATCAGATAAAGATCCATTCAATGATAACTCTCTAAATAACTTAGTGGAAGCTCAAAATGAATTATCAAGTATAGAAGTGCAGAAAAGTGTTCTTTTAAAGCAAAAATCAAGAGTTAAATTGGTCAAGGAGGGAGCTGCAAATACAAACTTTTTTAATACAAATATGAAGATCAGGCAATCTATTAATCAAATCAGTGAGTTAGAAGATGCAAATGGTAATATCATTATGGACCAAGAAAAAATTGCAGCTGAACTAGTCAATTATTTTGAGAACAGATTCAAATACAAAGAAGTAAACATTGAAGAGTCTTTATTAGATGTGGTTCCTAATCTAACCAGTCTTGAAGATCAAGCTATGTTAGACTCCACTCCAACAGATGAAGAAATAAAAACAACTATTTTCTCAATTGATGCAAATAGTTCTCCTGGTCCAGATGGATTCTCAGGAGTTTTCTATAGAATATGCTGGGAAATAATTCAGCAAGACCTAATAAAAGCCATTCAACACTGTTGGAACAGAAAGTTTATTCCTAAAGGGCTATATTTCCAGTTTTTTAACTCTTCTTCCAAAATGTCAAGGTGCAAAAACTGCTTCTCAGTTCAGACCAATTGGATTAAGCAATGTCAGCTTCAAGATTATAACAAAGCTAATTACCTTAAGAATGAGCACTTTAATGAATAAGCTTGTATCTCCTCAGCAAACTGCTTATATCAAAGGGAGAAATATTCAAGAACAAGTCCTGTTAGCATCTGAAATGGTAAATGAAATGAAGAAAAAAAGAAGGGGAAGAAATGTAGGTCTTAAATTAGACATATCCCAAGCATATGATGCAGTGAGATGGGAATTTCTTATGCAAGTATTGATGAAGTATGGATTTTCTTCTTCTTGGTGTGAATGGTTACTAATTATTCTTCAATCTGCAAGGATTTCGGTTATGGTAAATGGTGGACCATGTGGTTTTTTCCTGTGGGAAGGGGAATAAGACAAGGAGATCCATTATCTCCTTTGTTGTTTATTCTAATGGAGGATGTGCTTAGCAGGAATATATCCAAATTGGTCAAGAAGAGAAAATAATTCCTATGGTGGTTAGAAAAGGTATACATCCCACGCACCTATTCTTTGCTGATTATGTTTTTATATTTTGTAATGGTGCTAATAAGAGTTTGCAAAATCTCATGAAATTACTTGAGCAATATCAGGCTCTGGACAATTTATCAACAGAGTCAAGAGTAAGTGTTTTATAGATGGAGTTAGCCCTGCACAACAGCTGATAATAAGTGACAGACTGCAAATGGAAATAGCTAAATTCCCAGATAAATACCTTGAAGTTATTCTTGCTCCTGGTAGAGTTACAGTATCAATGGTATGGCCAATTGTAGAAATGTTGTAGGAAAAACTGGCTAAATGGAAAGGAAAAATGCTATCTTTTCAAGACATACTGGTGTTGATAAAGTCAGTTTTATGTAGTGTGCCATTATATAATATGTCTATCTATAAATGACCTTCATTAGTCATTAAGATTTGTGAAAAAATAATCAGGAATTTCTTGTGGTCTGGAGATAGTGAAGTAAGAAGATTTAAAACATTATCATGGAGGAAGGTTTTTACTCCATTTAGTGAAGGTGGTCTGGGCATAAGAAGAATGGAAACTGTGAATAAAGCTTTGTTGATGAAAATGATGTGGCAGATTCTTAATTCAGATGTAGAATGGGCACGATTCCTTGTTGCTAAGTATACAGATAAAAATGGCCAATGGAATACAAATTGGAAACAATCCTCAGTTTGGTCTGGACTGAAATGGGCTTGGTCTGCTTTGCAAAATGATGTTAAATGGTGTATTTGTGATGGCTCAAAAGTATCTATATGGTTTGATACCTGGTTAGGGGATAAACCTATTATTCATGACTTGGTTTTAATGATTTAGTCAAAAACAATATAGATATGAAGGTTAAAGAGCTCCTTGATGGAACAAAATGGAACATACCTGAAGAGATGGAAGAATATTTTACTGCAATAAGATTGCCTGAAGTCAATGGTGGAAAAGATACATTAGTATGGAGTGCTGATCTAAAAGGGAAATTCTCAACAGTTGCAGCTTTGGAAAAAATAAGATTAAGAGAGCCTAAAGTAAGTTGGCCAAAGTATATCTGGAAATAATTTCTGCATCCATCCATTGCAAGCAATATCTGGAAGTTGCAGCATCAAATTTACATAGATGATGATATGATGAGGAAGAATGGGTATGATACGGAGTCCAGATGTTGCATTTGCACAAAAGAACAAGACAATATGAATCATACATTATGGCAATGTGATTTCAGTATGCAAATATGAAATTGGATTTGTTCAGTCTTTGGTTTTGTAAAACCAAAATCCTTCAATGATATTTGCAAAGTAGCTCATCAGAAAAGTCCCTTAGTGAAGGAAGTTTGGATGACTGCTGCATGTTCAATTATGAAAGAGTTGTGGTTTCAAAGAAATAAGAAGTTATTTGAAGAAAAAGCTCAATGATTTTAAAAGAAAAGTATGGATCTCTGTGCATGAAGGTGGTTTAAGAATGAAGGGCACTAAATGGGAACAAATGTATGATCAAAGCATCATTGACATATTTCAACTGGGTGTAAGAAGCATCAGGTACAGTTGCATAAAAGAGTGTTATTAGGAAGCTCCGGATCAAGGTTTCATTCTATTCTGCTGTGATGGTTCATCATTTGGCAATCCAGGTGCAGCTGGATTTGGTATTATTGTCAGGGATTCAAAGTGTGAAGTTGTTGGAGCAATGTCAGGAGGGGTTGGATCTGCATCAAATTATATTGCTGAAATATTGGCAGTAATTTGTGCACCGAAGTGGGCTTTTGTCTTGAAGGCTTTCAAAATCATCATAAGGTCAGACTCAAAAACTGTTATACATGATTTTTGCAATGACAACATTCCCTGGATGTTCAGAACAAGATGGATTAATGCAAAAAACATACTTGGATGCATAGTTTTTCAACATAGTTATAGAGAAACCAACTTTTCTGCAGATGATTTGACTAAAAAAGGTACAAGACTACAAGCTGGTGAAAGAGTCATTTACTCAGGAAGACCCTCTTTCTTAAAAAGAATTGAAATGCCTAATGTAGTTTACTACAGATTCTGTTAATTTGATTTTGTAATTTTTTCTTTTGTTCATTGTCATTTGAGTTGTAAAACTTTTGTATTTTGGCCATTCAATTAATACAAATTTGTGATTAAGCAAAAAAAAAAAGATAGAAGATGCAAGATCAGATCTCACAACTACGATAAAAGTAGTATCGGTCTGGCTTCACAATCCTAATGAAGTCTTTAAGTCGTTAACCTGGTTTTAGAGAAGAAAACCAAAGGTTAGAGGAGAATCGACTCTAGCGAGCGCACTAGTATCACACAGGCGTGTGGGGATTAGTTTTTCCCAATGCTATATGTCTCCTTTATGTAGTCTTCAAATCAGGGTTTTTCCTTAGGTACAAAGCAATCAATATTCACCGTTAAATGAAAACCTGATTTAGATTCAAGCTAATATTTCTCAATCGTTAGATCGAAAACTTAGCTTGTCACACACACTTAAGATATACGTTTACTGGGTTTGTGAAAACCGTGCCCAAACGTGTACGTGTATGTTGGTTCAACATAGTAACCCAAAAGGTTAACCATATGAGCATTTCATATTAACCTTGTTCTTCTTCACCATAACTAGTTCAATTGACTCAAATGAACTAGTTAGTGAGTTGTTCAATTGATATGAGATCTTATGTGACTACACAAGACACAATTGAAACAAAGATGATTCGATTTGAATCGTTTCATGAACTTTATAGCCACGGTTTGCATACTGCATTCCTTAGTAATTTAAGTTTCATGTTCAGAGCACATCTTTAGATCAAAACCCACTCAAGTTCGCAAACAAGTTCGCGGACTTAAGGCAACCGGCAGAGTTTTCCAAACTCAGCCGAAAATATCGGCAAAGAGACTTCCGCCAGTTTGCGGACTAGGTTCGCGGACTAAACACGCAAACGAGTTTTTGGAAATCCCAGCAGAAATTCTCGGTAAGAGAACTTCCGTCAGTTCGAGGACTGAGTTCGCAAACTGAGTTCGTGGACTTGGCAAAGCCAATTCCTCCGGTTTATCTCAATCAACAAAGTTCGCAAACTTCGGATTAAGGAATATGACTTATGCACATATGTGTTACCACACAATGCTTATATCCATCATTGGTTATATTGACCTAAACTCTCATTCCAACCATTGAAACATTCTTAGAGTACGTTATATAGTTGTTACACTATTTCTCGTCAAAGCGATTTTCAAAGTGATTGAAACATTGTGACTTTCGTCATTAGGTGAAGATAAACCTGATCAAAGCGAAACGCTTTACCAACACATGATTTCGAGATATAGATAGGCGAGATATACTCGGCTCGAAATATCAAATGTGTATGATCCAGCCTATATAGCATACGAATTTTGTCTCATAAGAAGTAGGAGACATAATAGATAGATTTTTGAGTGATACATAAGTTGAAGTCTCCACATACCTTTTTTTTGATGAAGTTCCACGGTTCCTTGAGTAGATCTTCGTCGTTGTATGATGAATCGCCATGAAGTCTTTGAGGTCAACTACACTTTTCTATCCTAGTCCGAGACTTAGCTATGTAGACTAGAAATCAAGACTCATACTACATAGTTCTTGTGACGCCCCAAATACCAACCTACTTAGCTAATAGAATTACAACTTAATTGAAGCATCAAATCCATATTATCGATTGTAAGAATCAAAATTACATAATCTGATTCCCCAAAACAAATCCATATAATATGATACTATATAAGGAAAATCTCTCGAGTGATATAAATAAAATAGTGTGTTGTTTTACAAAATAAAGAAAGAAAACATAAAATAAAAGATATACAAAATGTCTAGATTCGATAAAGCTTTAAACTACAAAAACAGATATCTTCGCACACCATTTCTACTGATTACTGAAACTGAAGTGGGAACGAGTGAGCACATCATCCCAAAGGGGTGCCCAATGGAAACATATAACTTTCAAGTAATCACTAACATACTCACAGTTCTAAAAAATAACAAGTTAAAGAGTCAATGAAAGAAAAGAACATTCAGCAAATCATGCATCAAAAACAAAAGGTCACACAATCAAACATAATATGCATACTGTAGATGGGGAAAAACGATTTGATGGTTTTTAAGGAATTGAGGAGACGACCGTACGGACGAGACTCCTCGAACCGAGCGAAATGTTAAACCTCACACAGATGCACCGCTGCAAAGGGGGTGCTTTAGATTCAAGAGATCAATTTGTAGTACTCCGGCCTAAATCAAGACAATGATCGTTCCAGAGTAAATTCGGTCACAAGAGAGGATGGGTTGATCTGTAGGAGGGAAGCTGGGAAATGTGTGGAATCAATGGTAATCAAAGATTGTGGGTGTGTGAATTCTGAATATGATAAGCTCTGAATGATTGAAATTGCTCAATTGAGAGTAGTTGCTCAATTGATGAGTTGATGATCTCGTGTTGTCGATGAGACGTGATATTGACGATATTGTTGATGCTGATCCTTCAATCATTATTCAGAGACTTATTTATATTTCCGGAATTTTAGACACCATGACCCCATGAAGTGTGACAGTTGATGGAATCAAGGATTGGTGAAGTGGAGATCGTGTTTGAAACCAGTTGCTCAACGTGTGGAGACTTGGTCGATTTTCCACCCATTACCTCATGAATTCCTTCAACTGATTGCACGACTTGCTCACATTCCATCGTATGTTTGAACACACGTGTCGTAGACCGCCAGACCAAAACCCTAAGTGATATCCCCCCAAAGTGACACAATTGACGTCTCGTGGTTTGTTAGTCAATTGATGACTTCGTGGTTTGATGGGACAATGAGTCCATGTAGTTGCTGAGTTGAACATGATGTTTTGAAACTCAAGAATTGAACATGTCATGAGACAGAGGTATAGTTCTTACGATGAAGTGAGCAAGTATTGCTCATTCGATGGATCGTTGAATATTGATTGTTGAACCAATATTCCTTGGTTTGAGCAAATATTTATCATCTCAGCAAGTGTTGCTCATGTGATGAATTGTTGAATATTTGATCGTCTGAGCATGTGTTGCTCATCTGATGGATTATTGGCAGCATACCAAAAATATTAATTAGAATACTGGTCGTTGAACCAAGCATAATTAATAAATTAATGACCATGAGGTCGTCGTAAAATTATTAAGGTTGGAATCTGGAATGATGATCCTTGGATTCAGAAACCCTAATTTGATCAATTGATGATCAATTCATGGTTCGTCAGAAGTTTAACCATGGGACGAAGGAGGGAGCAACTACATGGGACCGTAGAGCAACCATGTAGTGTCCATATGCTCACATGAGCAAATACAAAGAACTCCTGAAGAGTTGACGATTTGTTGGTGAAAGAATGATTAAATGCTGGTTTAATCATTTATTCGAAAATGCTCGTCTGAGCCTTAGATGAGAAAACCTAATTAATTATGACGGAGTGAGGGACCGACCATGGGGTCATGAAACCGGCCCTGGGTAGTCACTTGACCGCCTGATGATCACTTCATGAAAATCCAAAGTGTTTGGAAGAGTCTTGGACCTAATACGTTCAATTGTGCAAATTAGGTCAAAACTGTGAAACTTGATGGGACCGGCTTCTGTAAGCCAAAGATCCAATCTTGGTCGGTCAAGATAGCGTGCTCGTGTTCCCAAGGAGTCCGCGTCTCAGTCCTGAAAATTTTGATATTTTCTGGCGTGCAATTGAGCATCCATTCGAGAAAATATGCCAAAATTAGGGTTTCGACGAAACTGAGGAAAACACCATGAGATGATGGAAAATAATTACAAAATAAGGAATAAGGAGGCGTGGGACCGCCGAGGCCAAGGCATGGTCGGCCGGTCGTGACCACGGTCCCGTGGTGCCATTTCCTTAATTTTATAATATTTTTGATGATTTTATGAAGAATTTTAAGAAACTTGATAAATTTAGGGAGTTTCCATGAATTGAAGGAGTTTTCATGAGTTCAAGGAAGCAAAAAATATTAAAATAATAAAACACGGGCGTGTGGGAGTGTGGGGGCGTGGCCGGCCGGTTAGGGGCCCGGTCCCACGAGTTTTCATGATTTTTTATATTTTTTAAGTATTTTTCATGATTTGAGGGAATTTTTCCTAATATGAGAGAAATACCATGAAATCAAGGAATTTAATGAATTCAAGGAAAAATAAAATAAAATAATAAAACAAGGGGTGTGTGGGACCGGCTAAGGCATGGCCGGCCGGCTAGTGGTCCGGTCCCACAAGTTTTCATAATTTTATTTATTATTTGATGATTTGTGCAAAATACCATGAAATCAAGGAGTTTTTTCATGAAATTAGAGAAATAATAATAATAATAATAAAATAATGAGGAACTGTGAGGTGTGGGGCCGGCTGGGACCAAGGCATGGCCGGTTGGCCAACGGTCACGCCCCACACTTCTTTCCTTAATTTTATATTATTTTTTTACGAATTTATGAAAATACCATGAAACCGAGGAGTTTCCTCGAGACGAAGGAGATTTGATAAAATGAGAGAATTTTCATCAAATCATGGAAAATAATAAAAATGCATTAAAAATATAAAACTGGCGTGGGATTGACCACGACACGGTTGGTCGGTCGTGTGTCCGTGCTCCCAGCACCCTGGTCAATATTTTTAATTATTTATTATTTTCTTCCCTATTTTGCATAGGTTCATCGTTTCGTTGTATTTTGAAATACTCGTTCGTGCGGTGACTGTTAGTGTATCGTCGTTGAATACACTTTCACCATTTGAATCGGGACTTACTTAGAGGTAGCTCAGACACCAGGTTGTTGATTATTTATTACTAATTATGGAATTCAGTGGAGAATAATTCACAAAACTGAGTAATAAGATGTTTATTATTAATTCATAAGATCAGCTGAGGATTCGACTACGAATTCAGAATAATAAAGTGAGCATTACCATTCCATGGGATCGTAGATTCGACCATAGAATCAGAGTAATTAAGATTTATCTATTACCATTTATGAGACCAGTTGTGGATTCGATCATGAAATCGGAGTAATGAGATAATATAGTTATTGTTATTCTATGTGATCAAGCCGTGGATTCGATCATAGAATCAGAACAATTGTTTATTGCCATTCCATGGGACCAGTCGTGGATTCGACCATGGAATATGAGAAATTTTTATTGCCATTCCATGGGACCAGTCGTGGATTCGACCATGGAATAGGAGCAATAATAAATTATTTTGGGAATTCAGTAGTGAATATCACAGCAGAATTAATCTTAATTAGGAATAATTAACTTTGTGGCTCTATACTAGCAGAGCAAGCTGTCTAGGAGCATTAATTATTCCGATATGAGCTTGTCGGTAAGTCGTATCCTTTATATAGTCAGGGTAAACTCGTTGTTTGTTCCTGAAGACGTTATCGCTCTATACTAGCAGAGCAAGTTGTCTAGGAGCCGTCCATCTCGTGATACTATATAGAAATAATCACTGAAAGTGTTCAGTATTCATGAGATATGCCATTGTCCAGTCGTGAGACTACATATCTACATGTACTCTGAGACAAAGTACTCTCCGTTGAGAATTCGATGAGAGACCCGTGTCTCAATACTCACGTCTGATTGCTGGATCAGAGCTTCGTATAATTATGAGTTTATGATTTTAGCCCTTGTCGAAAATACACCATCTACATTAAGTCCCCTGCTTACTGAGGAAAGTTGTGTTCCTGAGTCAGCATTAAATGGTGATTTTCCGGCCATAAATAATAATACCGGTAATTGAACTTAGTCGTAAGTTGAGACGTTACCAGATTTAGAGAGCATGAGCAAGCCACGACTTGATGAAGGCTTCAATGTCATGATTGGAGCGTCGTTTGATGAGCATAAATTGGTGTTGAACCGCTGGTTTGGACGATGGGACCTTGGTCGTTTAGGATTCGCGGGCCGGGACCAATAAGGAAATCCTTGTTTTAGGGATAGACGCTCATTTGTTCGTTAGTTTAGGAACGAACAAAATAGACCTGAGTCAAATTATATAAAATTTTGTCTATGAACTTTCACGAAAACCAAAATTTTATCTTTGTGAGATTTCACAAAATGAAATAAACTCTCGTTACAAAGGTGAATGCTCGTACGAGAGAATTTTTTTTTTTTGAAAAGACGTGCGTCTGTTAATAAATTTTTTATCTATGAGCTTTCATGAAATTTTTTATTTTCGATATGTGAGAGTTCACAAATTTTTGAAAATATACTCTCGCTTAAAAGACAGATGCTCGCGCGAGGGAGCAAAAATATATAGATATATTTTTCAAATTTACGTGAGTTTCACGTTAAATATTTACATATATTGTAAAATCATGTTTTGATTTTGAACAACTGTTGGAAGTAGACTATTATACATGGTGAAATAATGTCTGTGAGTTTTCACAATTGTAGAATGGACGTCTGTCCAATTTTTGAAAAACCAGTGGATGTTCACTCAGTAAAAATTTACGTGGGTTGTTCACGGTTTCATGACAATCAATTTATGATTTTTGAGCAATTGCTGAAAGCAAGCAATTGTATTCGTGATGAAACAATGTATGTATGAGTTTGACGATTTTATAATGTATGCACACATGTAGAAAATCAGTGAATGTTCACATGAAAGGTTATGTGAATTATTCATAGTTTCATGAAAGTCAGGTGTTGACTTTAAATAATGAATTTTGCTCGTCTTGGAAAGTTTGAAGAAGCGAGCAAGTTTTTCGAGGTTTTTACGTTATTATCACTAAGTTCGTGAAACCGTAAATAGGTCAGAGTTGAGGATTACCATTGTTGTTGCATGTTTGTTGTTGTTATATCCATGACTCCATGCCTTTCGCCTCAGATAATGGTGACTTCTGGTTACTACCACAAGGATGGCTCTTCCGGGAACGCTCAAAAATATTAAGTCAAAGATGAAGACTTCTGCAGATGCTCATGCCGAGGTGAATCGGCCTTTCAGAGATGCTGGAAGGATGACGCGTTGTATGTCGATCATCAGAGAGTCGTCCCTCATCAGAGAAGCACCGCTGACCTCCGCAGGTGAGACTATTAGTTGAAGATGAAGTTATGTTTTGTTTTGATGGTGTAGCTTCTGATTCAGATGTGGATGAATGAGGAATTTCGTCACAATTCGTCATCAGAAGATTCAGAAGTTAGGTCTTCATTGAAATTGTTGTAGAATCTTCGTCCGATGTCGGATTTTCGCGGTCTACCCATGTATCCTCATGCCCAGGAAATTTCCAAACTTTTGTAAAGAAGCTTTTTGAGTTCCGAGCATGTTTAAGATCCGAAATCGATGAAACAGTAAACTTCCAGGAGACCTTCAGAAAATTTTCATCTGGCATGTGGTCGAATGTTTTGGCCACAACTCTTCGCTGGTTTCTCCAGTTGTTATGAATTTTGGATATGTTGTAGAAAACATCCATACAAAGATAATGGTACATGACCCATCCCTGGATTCTTCACAAATGTTCCCCAGCTTGCTGCTTTGTGCGGGACAGTGTAAAATCATCTCGGACGAGGTTGTTGTAAAACACTCTTGTTGTGTCTTTAGACCATTCGCTTGTGTCTTGAACGGTTGATGAAGGATTTTAATGTCATTTGTTTGACATCAGGACCCCTTGATTGATAGATGAGCATGGTGCTTGCAGTGCCATCTTGTTTCTGTCAGTTGTAGAAACATCATTTCTGAAACCCTGGTCACGGGACCATAACTGAGGTTGCTCTCAAGAGAGGATGATGTAATGACCATGGTGGCATGTTCCGGTGGTAGAATTCCTTTTGCGATGATTGACTAGCCTTGGAGAGACCAGCACCACGAGTGTTGGACTGTGAAATTTATCGTCATGATCAGTGGACCGTCAGTCCCCAGTATTTTGTTGAATCTCTCTCTTTCGTTTTCCCTCCTTCTGGCAGGACCTAGATAGAGGATCCGGGTAGAAAAATTGATGTAGAGACCCAGATGGTCGAAGTTGGAGGTACCTTGATGAAGGACTTAGCGAAAATACCTGGTGGACACCGATCGACTGTGGAAGTTATGAATCCCGTCTAAGAATTGCTGCTTGCATGTTGTACACTCTGGAAGCTGTAGGAACCTCATACAACGTCGGAATTTGATGCTTGACCCCAACTTTTGAATCTAAGAGACTAAGTTATCTCATGAAACAAGAATCACTCAATTTGGAGTTGTAGAGCTCATCCAATGAAGCGTGCACATTTGTAATTTGTAATCCCGTACAAATTTTTCAGATTTCGTAGACTTGATGGTAAAGGCCATATCTTTCAGTTCGTATGTCCGATTGATGCACCATTTTGGTATGTTATAGAAGAGACATAGACGAACATCTTTCGTTGAGGAAGCATTGTCCCATTCCTCACTCATTGGTACGTTTTTGCAAACCCATGGCCTGGAGTGTGTTGTATCTCATTTGTAGAGGTGATGAGAACATCTTGTAGAAGACTTTGGATTATGCCCACCAGTCGTGCCATCTTTGGGAAGACTTTCATGTGAGCATGTTATCAGGTCTGATCATCTTGATATGAATCATTGGTTGTTAGAGAAGTCCGCTTCATGTGTAACACTTCAGAGAATGATTAGTTGAGAAGCCCTGAGGATGTTGCTCCTGAGACCGTTGTTGGTGCTGAGACCATGAATGATTACGCTCCAGAGATCCTTGTCGATGCTGAGATCATGGATGGTGTCCCTCTAGATATTATTGCTGATACCATGGTTGAAGTTGCTCCAAAGACCGAAAAGAGTAGAACCATGATTATAGATATAATCTTTGCTCCTTCATCCAGTGAGCCTTTCACATTCACGAACTAGTCGATGAGTTGAGCGTCCCTAAGATGAAGGTGTACTGAGAGTTGAACCTGAATGCTCCTGAAAGCATAACTTCACCATGAACTGGCTTTGTCAGTGAGTCGATGTTGTTGCAGTAGATAGAATCAGAAGTTTTCATATTGGATGTGATTGGTGAAGAAAGTTCCTCAATCATGCAGGGGCTTGTGATGTAGAGGAATCCCGTTGATGAAGTTTCATGGAATCACCTCAGGTTTCCCAGTGTATGTTGAAGGAGTTAGTGCCATCCATGTATGAATGATTTTGCATCTTCTTCAGAAGTCTTATCATGGGATAATGAAGATTTATCGATCGTAGTTTAGTTACACTTTGATCGTGTTGGTGTTGCAATCAATGTGTCATCGTCGATATATTTGTGCTGAAGCTATACTCTTTGATTGGGAGTACAATTTGATGGCTTCTCAGATGCTTGAGCGTTGAAGCGTATACTCTTTAAGCATCAAATGCCTTAGGGGTTTGATTATCTCGGCACTGGAGTTTCTTCTGTTGATTCAACATCCCTTTCGTTTCGGTAGTGGGATCCGACACTGCATACGATTTTGTGGAACACATGGACTTGCGGGAGACACGCTCAAAGTGTTCTTTGCCATGTTTGGACATCATCTTAGTAATGAATGTTTCAGTGCTTGATCCGGGTAAACGTCAAATGCAACCCCTTGGTAAAATACTAATGCGGTGAAGCTACCATTCATAACGTCTTGCAGAGTTGTTAGCAGAATTGAGTCCCCATGCTAGGATATCATGTGAGGAAATAAATGACATAGACATGGAATGAGACTTGCCTGAGTGCGGAACCCCTTGATGAATGTCTATGCATCTTTTGCAGGTTTTTGCTTCAACATTGTCAAAATTTGGAATTCCTCCAAGTACTCTGATAATGGAATGTGCGTCAAATCTTCTGGATCAGGACTTTCTTCGTTGGAGAAATGTGTAACCAAAGGCGCTTTGTAAGTACCCATCTTTTCAGCATGGATCCACGCTCTTCTGAAGGACATGTCATGTACTGGATCTTCCTGATTATGCGAAACTTGGTTTCTGTCCAGATTGGACTTATGTTCACTTTGAGAGTGATGTAGCCATGAGTATTTCCGAGCGCTCCTTCAAGGTCTCTGATTGACATGGGAGCATGAGTAGCTTCTTGTCAAGTAATGCCTGCGGCTCTGAGGTTTTCAGTGGGATGATGTTGATGGCGGTGCCAGCATCGATCAACGTTCTTCCAAATTCGTTTCTTCTGATATTGAATGTGGTAAGCGGTCCCCAGTCGTACATATCTTGGTATGTGGATGGAGGCTCAAGAAGTATTTCCGGAATGGACTTCTTGACACGATGTGGTTCAGTGCTGTGAATATGTCTCTCCTTTGTGCCTTCGACAGATAGAGCAATTCTACAGATATGCTCGAACAACGATTGGACTGCTTCTTTGAATTCAGAGAGCATAAGGTTCTGAATGGAGAGGATTCTTGTGTACTCCTGGGATTCTCCATTTCTTCTTCTGTTGGCTCTCTCCTGATGAATGACAATTTGATCGCACCATCTTGAAACCAAACTTCCAGTAACTCGATCACTCCTTCATGAGACAAGAGAAGTTTGAGTCTGTCTGATCATTTCCCGTTCGATGCCGGGTCGAGGTTTGTGCAAGATTAGTTATCCTTCTGTGATGCTTTTGTAGGATGAGGTGTTGGATGTCGCATGTTTGAGAAGAAGCTTTCCTTTTGCCTCCTTGAGCAACAACGTTCATGGAAGGTTGGACATTGTACTGTTTGTTGATCAGGCGTCGGCTGCTTCGAGGTTCCTCGACCTTGTAGACTCTGCTCAGTAAAGCAGGTGTAGTAGTCATTGATCGTTTGGCTGCTTCATGAAGTTCAGAGAAAGTGTGGAACCAGAGGTTTTCCAGCGAGGATATGTAGACTGGGATCATTCTATTGATGCATAAGTCTACAAGTTGCTGCTATGTGACGTTGGGGTCGTGGCAGTCCAAGGCTTGAACTGTGAACCATTTCACATAATCATCAGAATGTTCGTTGCTCCTTTGAAACATCCTTCCTAGATCAGATAGAGTGATTTGCTCTTACACGAAGAAGTATTTTCTGTATAAAGCATTAATCATCTCTCCCCAATCGGTGATACTTCCCGGTGCGATGTTTTTGTACCGGGTGTATGCTCTGCCTGTCAGAGACTTTGAAAATTCCTTCAGACGGACGACATGTTGTGCTCGTGTTCGTCCAATAATTCCAGAAATCGAGAAATTTGTTTTTGAGTATTGCATGTTCCATCATAAAGAATGAATGTTGGAGAGGTATAAACTTTTAGAAGAGGAATCCTCTGTATGGCAGCAGGATATGAAGGTTGGTGAAGATGGACAGATGATGCCTTGTCTTTTCCTCGATCCTCAAAAAGTGCTCCAGGTCTTCACGAGAGATGAAACTTGCAGGTTCCATTACTGGAGAGTCATCTGCAGCTTTGCAGAATTCTTCATCATGTACAACATGGATTGGAGAGATTTCAGGATCGGCAGTTGAAGATGCTTCTTTAGCTTTTCCTTTCTCGCGTTGAGGCTGAGTTCGTTCAGACGCAAGATTGTCTGTGAGAGTTTTGAGATAAGCACACAACTCTTTTTGTGCTGCAGCTACGTCAGTTTGAACCTTCATGAGATCAACTATGGTAGGTTGATTTCATCTGGTTTCTTCAGGAGATCAACCGAAGAGTGGATTGTTGATGGCGCCAGTGCCGTCACTTGCAAGGGTGATCACTGGAGCATCAGTGCTTGGAGGAGTATTAATAGCAGGTTGCGTTGGAGGAGTGGCATTAGCGGTACCACTAGATCTTGCAATGTTAGGGTTGGGTGTTGAACCCGAGTTGGTAACTGAACCAGACCTAAGATCGACCATCTTTGTGAGAACTGAGATTGCAACCGAGAGAATGATCTCCCACTGTGGTTGCCAATCTGTAGATGGGGAAAAACGATTTGCTGGTTTTTAAGGAATTGAGGAGACGACCGTACGGAGGAGACTCCTCGAACCGAGCGAAATGTTAAACCTCACACTGATGCACCGCTGCAAAGGGGGTGCTTTAGATTCGAGAGATCAATCTGTAGTACTCCGGCCTAAATCAAGACAATGATCGTTCCAGAGTAAATTCGGTCACAAGAGAGGATGGGTTGATCTGTAGGAGGGAAGCTGGGAAATGTGTGGAATCAATGGTAGTCAAAGATTGTGGGTGTGTGAATTCTGAATGTGATAAGCTATGAATGATTGAAATTGATCAATTGAGAGTAGTTTCTCAATTGATGAGTTGATGATATCGTGTTGTCGATGAGACGTGAGATTGATGATACTGTTGATGCTGATCCTTCAATCATGATTCAGAGACTTATTTATATTGCTGGAATTTTAGACACCATGACCCCATGAAGTGTGACAGTTGATGAAATCAAGGAGTGGGGAAGTGGAGATCGTGTTTGAAACCAGTTGCTCAACGTGTGGAGACTTGGTTGATTTTCCACCCACTACCTCGTGAATTCCTTCAACTGATTGCACGACTTGCTCACATTCCATCGTGTGTTTGAACACACGTGCCGTAGACCGCCAGACCAAAACCCTAAGTGATATCCCCCCAAAGTGACACGATTGACGTCTCCTGGTTTGTTAGTCAATTGATGAATTTGTGGTTTGATGGGACGATGAGTCCATGTAGTTGCTGAGTTGAACATGATGTTCTGAAACTCATGACTTAAACATGTCATGAGACAGAGGTATAGTTTTTACGATGAAGTGAGTAAGTATTGCTCATTCGATGGATCATTGAATATTGATTGTTGAACCAATATTCCTTGGTTTGAGAAAATATTTATCATCTGAGCAAGTGTTGCTCATGTGATGAATTGTTGAATATTTGATCGTCTGAGCATGTGTTGCTCATCTGATGGATTATTGGCAGCGTACCAAAAATATTAATTAGAATACTGGTTGTTGAACCGAGCATAATTAATAAAATTAATGACCATGAGGTCGTCGTAAAATTATTAAGGTTGGAATCTGGAATGATGATCCTTGGATTCAGAAACCCTAATTTGATCAATTGATGATCAATTCATGGTTCGTCAGAAGTTTAACCATGGGACGAAGGAGGGAGCGACTACATGGGACCATGGATCAACCATGTAGTGTCCATATGCTCACGTGAGCAAATACAAAGAACTCCTGAAGAGTTGACGATTTGTTGGTGAAAGAATGATTAAATGCTGGTTTAATATCATTTATTCGAAAATGCTCGTCTGAGCCTTAGGTGAGAAAACCTAGTTAATTATGACGGAGTGAGGGACCGACCATGGGGTCATGAAACCGGCCCTGGGTAGTCACGTGACCGCCTGATGATCACTTCATGAAAATCCAAAGTGTTTGGAAGAGTCTTGGACCTAATACGTGCAATTGTGCAAATTAGGTCAAAACTGTGAAACTTGATGGAACCGTCTTCTGTAAGCCAAAGTGCCCATCTTGGTCGGTCAAGATAGCGTTCTCGTGTCCCTAAGGCGTCCGCGTCTTAGTCCTGAGAATTTTGATATTTTCTGGCGTGCAATTGAGCATCCATTCGAGAAAATATGCCAAAATTAGGGTTTCGACGAAACTGAGGAAAACACCATGAGATGATGGAAAATAATTATAAAATAAGGAATAAGGAGGCGTGGGATCGTCGAGGCCAAGGCATGGTCGGCCGGTCGTGACCACGGTCCCGTGGTGCCATTTCCTTAATTTTATAATATTTTTGATGATTTTATGAAGAATTTTAAGAAATTTGATGAATTTAGGGACTTTCCATGAATTGAAGGAGTTTTCATGAGTTCAAGGAAGCAAAAAATATTAAAATAATAAAACACGGGCGTCTGGGACCGTGGGGGCGTGGCCGGCCGTCTAGGGGACCGGTCCCACGAGTTTTCATGATTTTTTATATTTTTTAAGTATTTTTCATGATTTGAGGGAATTTTTCCTAATTTGAGAGAAATACCATGAAATCAAGAAATTTAATGAATTCAAGGAAAAATAAAATAAAATAATAAAACAAGGGGTGTGTGGGACCGGCTAGGGCATGGCCAGTCGGCTAGTGGCCCGGTCCACAAGTTTTCATAATTTTATTTATTATTTGATGATTTGTGCAAAATACCATGAAATCAAGGAGTTTTTTCATGAAATTAGAGAAATAATAATAATAATAATAATAATAATAATAATAATAATAATAAAATAATGAGGAACCGTGAGGTGTGGGGCCGGCTGGGACCAAGGCATGGCCGGTTGGCCAACGGTCACGCCCCATACTTCTTTCCTTAATTTTATATTATTTTTTTACGAATTTATGAAAATACCATGAAACCGAGGAGTTTCCTCGAGACGAAGGAGATTTGATAAAATGAGAGAATTTTCATCAAATCATGGAAAATAATAAAAATGCATTAAAAATATAAAACTGGCGTGGGATTGACCACGACACGGTCGTTCGGTCGTGTGTCCGTGCTCCCAGCACCCTGGTCAATATTTTTAATTATTTATTATTTTCTTCCCTATTTTGCGTAGGTTCATCGTTTCGTTGTATTTTGAAATACTCGTTCGTGCGGTGACTGTTAGTGTATCGTCATTGAATACACTTTCACCATTTGAATCGGGACTTACTTAGAGGTAGCTCAGACGCCCGGTTGTTGATTATTTATTACTAATTGTGGAATTCGGTGGAGAATAATTCACAAAACTGAGTAATAAAATGTTTATTATTAATTCATAAGATCAGCTGAGGATTAGACTACGAATTCAGAATAATAAAGTGAGCATTACCATTCCATGGGATGGTAGATTCGACCATAGAATCGGAGTAATTAAGATTTATCTATTACCATTTATGAGACCAGTTGTGGATTCGATCATGAAATCGGAGTAATGAGATAATATAGTTATTGTTATTCTATGAGATCAAGCCGTGGATTCGATCATAGAATCAGAACAATTGTTTATTGCCATTCCATGGGACCAGTCGTGGATTTGATCATGGAATAGGAGAAATTATTATTGCAATTCCATGGGACCAGTCGTGGATTCGACCATGGAATAGGAGCAATAATAGATTATTCTGGGAATTCAGTAGTGAATATCACGGCAAAATTAATCTTAATTAGGAATAATTAACTTTGTGGCTCTATACTAGCAGAGCAAGCTGTCTAGGAGCATTGATTATTCCGATATGAGCTTGTCGGTAAGTCGTATCCTTTATATAGTCAGGGTAAACTCGTTGTTTGTTCCTGAAGACGTTATCGCTCTATACTAGCAGAGCAAGCTGTCTAGGAGCCGTCCATCTCGTGATACTATATAGAAATGATCACTGAAAGTGTTCAGTATTCATGAGATATGCCGTTGTCCAGTCGTGAGACTACATATCTACATGTACTCTGAGAGAAAGTACTCTCCGTTGAGAATTCGATGAGAGACCTGTGTCTCAATACTCACGTCTGATTGTTGGATCAGAGCTTCGTATAATTATGAGTTTACGATTTTAGCCCTTGTCGAAAATCCACCATCTACACATACGAGTGAATTCTCCCGAATAGGATAATATATATAATATTTAACCGGCTTACCCCATCCTACTATGTAATATTCAACCAGCTTACCTCGGCCTACTATCATATTAAAAGTAAAGTGCATAATATTTAACCGGTTTTCCCCGGGATACTAAGATATAAAAGTAAAGTGCATAATATTTAACCGGCTTTCCCCGGTCTACTAAGATATGAACGTAAAGTGCATAATATTTAACCGGCTTTCCCCGGTCTACTAAGATATAAAAGTAAAGCGCATAATATTTAACTGGCTTTTCCCGATCTACTAAGATAATATTCAAACAGCGTAACACTGCTCTACTTAACTTAGCAAGAAGCTGTGGGGAAACACATACATTCCTTGCAGGGAACTCACACAACACATATTACACACATATTTACATTCACTGCAAACATTGTACATACAGATAAAACATAAACATCACACTCCAAGATACATGAATAATACATCATACTCGCAGATCAAATAAAGCTTAATGATTACAAGAAGGTCACAAAGTTACCACCTGATTTGATGACACGCCATGTCTACCTAACATCCATGGTCCACTAGATCATTCTTTGAGTCGATCGTTGTTAATGAAGACTCGTTGTTAATCACACACGCACTCTAAGAGTTTAGCCAATAGGCTCACACAAGAATCATACAAGTCTATCTAATAGTTCTAAACTCATTTATGAT
The DNA here is from genome assembly GCF_003573695.1 of Papaver somniferum. Lineage (NCBI taxonomy): Eukaryota > Viridiplantae > Streptophyta > Magnoliopsida > Ranunculales > Papaveraceae > Papaver > Papaver somniferum. The sequence goes on from NC_039366.1 coordinate 57,189,639, forward strand.
TTTACACCTTTCATTATCTACCTCTGGCACATCTAAAGGTTTACTAAATTAATTGGATTGGTTCTATAGTACATTAAATAAGTCTTATGAAGATCTACAACTCGGTAAAAGGAACCAAAGGAAAATTCAGACCATAAGTGGTCCAAAAACTCTAATTAAGAATTCTGGCCAAAAGACCAAGTCCACCAAACCAGCCTGTTAATCTAAGGCCCGTTCCAATAGGGTCAACTAACGGTCACTAACAGTCAAAGGGGTCAATTAACGGTCACCGTCCAATGTCAAGGTCAAGTCCTGGTAAAATGGTCAAGTCTAGTCAAAGGAGTTAACTCGTTTAAGGTTCACTGAGTCAAGTATGGTCAGGTCTGGTTAAAGAGTCAACCCAGTCAGACCGCTAAGTCAGGTAAAAGAGCTTCAGTCATACATCTGAGTGGACAGAAAGGTTTAAGGCCAATCCTTTGCATGGGCCAAGAACACTAATGCACAATCACGATGCAACACTACTCTAACACCAACCCAACCTAATTTTATTCATTGATCACACAATTTATACAACTTTATCATTATTCCAACACCTCCAATTTAACTACAGTCTAGACTATTTCACTAATACAAGCATCATTACATCTGTTTGAATATTGTAGATTCAACTTCATTTCCTCCACAACCACCACCTGCAACAATAATTGTTCACGACTGACTCAACTCATAACACCTGCAATACCAGTTTTCCAGCAAATCTCCTCTTCATATTCATACTTCCTAATTTCTTCTGCAAGCCTAAAAAATTACAGCTCCAAACACATATTTGCACCACTAACCCTGAATCCAAGGTTCAGCTCCAAATCAAACCCCCAACTTACACACATCAGCAACTGCAATACTAACCCAGTTCCCTCAACATTAACTAATCTGCACAACTATTTCTTAGCTGCAGATCATCAACCAAAAATTCAGGCATAATAACTTCAAAACTAAAATCTTCATATCTTCATGTCAGCTACAACAACAACATCAATACTTTTCCTGCAACTCAACTAACCCCAACAATAACTCTAGTAACACAAACATCTTAACTTCAAACCTTTCAAAATTTAACACCACCACCACTAGAAACGCATCCCCGACCTGCAACAATCATTCATCTTATTCATCTCCAACTGAGCTTAACTCCATGAACTCCATGCGATCATTTAGCTTAACTAGATTGTAATTAAGATTCTTTAATCTCATTTTATCCATTAATTACTACCTCCATTCACAGATCCATTATCCCTGCCTCCATTCCCCAAACTCTCTCAAGAACAAACCCTATTAACACTGGCATCATAGCTCTTCAATTTATTCACAAAACAATCCTATAACAACAATTTAAACAACAACCCAATTGTTCTTCAACCATCAATAAACCAATATGATTCTCAATTTCAAGCAACCCAGAATAAGATACAAAGCCCAAAATCAATAATGAAAAGGCGAGGGTACCCAAATATACCTCAAGCTAAAACTTTTCCCACCTATAAGTCCTTTCTACGAAAGTGATTGTCTATGGACTGAGTCGAGACAATACAACAAATCGGTTCACACTTCGTGTGATCGTCTATGATACGAGATCAAGACAATACAACAACGAAGTATGTTTACTTGATACAAAGGTTCGGACTTAACCAAACACAATAGGATTGCTTATCAAGTAAATAGGAATTAACGTTTGTGTGATTTACTTTAATTATAATAAAACAATTATAATGCGGAAAATAAAAGTAAATAACACAGCAAGATTTTGTTAACGAGGAAACCGCAAATGCAGAAAAACCCTGGGACCTAGTCCAGAATTGAATACTCTCAGGATTAAGTCGCTACACAGAATTACATCTAACTTTGTATAGTTGATACCAAGTAACTAACCCTTCACTTAGTTCCGTCTGTATTCCCATGCCTCCAACTTATGAATAAGTCACGTACTTGGAACAATTCCTTTGGTTCGTATTCCAAACAGTAAAGGAACAACAAATCTATTTGGTATCAACTCTATTCAACCAAGTGATATGAGTCGGACAAAGGCTCTCCGTTTATCTTAACATAAACTCCTTCGTCGGGTCCTTAGATCTATCTTATGTTCAATCACCCTAAGGTAATCGTTTAAGATTAAGCCAATCAATACCTTTAATCAAGGAAACGTATTGATGCCGATATACTCAATTAATCAATCCAATCTATCACAAGGATAAACCAATTATTAATTGGATCCTCTTTTACCGAAACAAGTATTGTGCACACCAAAGATTATAAAATCCAAGTCAGATCTTCAATATCTTCTTTGTCTTCAAATCTTCTTAAATCTTCAAAAAAAACCTGCACAAAATCACTTGAATCTCTTATGATCAATCACGCAGAGAACGGAGTCTGTTGACAATGGATTATCACAAGATCGTCTTTAGAACTAACAACAGTCTAAAGATCCCTGTCGAAACTCTGAACTAGTTTGAGTGAATCTTATATCAGAAAAGAAGATTCTCAAGAATAAACAAACTAGGTGCAATCATATTTCAACCACCGTTAGTCAATCAAATCAATCGAAAACAAAGATAAACCGTAATTACCTAGTTTCCCACCAACGGGTCGTTCTAGAGATTTTCAATCCCAAAGAAGACTTTAAAACGAGCGGTCGTAAGAGATTTCACCTAATTAGATTATTCTCCTCTCCGATAGGCAGCTACACCAGTAACAAAGACAAAATAGGAAGTATGTTGTTACGAAGGATTAGTTTGCTAGAAAGGCAAACTTCTTGTATTTATAGAAAAGGAAGTTTGGACACCAAGGAATTTCCAAAATCGAAAATATTCTCAAGATATTCATAAAAGCACAGATTCGGTTTTCATAATTCCTGAAAATGCTCTGTCCAAAAATAACGATCGAAATCTCTCGGAAAATATAATTAGTAAATGCACATTACTAATTCTGGAATTTCCCTACAAAATGAAATTAATAACCTTAATTAAAAGATTCTTAACTTACTTATGTTTCGATCCTGGGATTCTCTTCCCTTAGCCGTTAAGGAATATCTTTGAACAATTATAGAAATAAACATTCTCAACACGTGTTCAAAGTTTGTCGACATCTTAACTTTGTAAGTTCTCTTTCACACTTACAACCTTGAAACCGATTTGGCACACTTCCAAACAAGTTTATAATTGGTTCATCTGACTTTCAAGAACTATGTGATTGATCAAACCAACATTCAATCACAATCATAGGTTTACGGTTCTACCAAAATAAGTTTCGGTTCTACCTCCATGTGAGTACTACGCATAGTCACACTAGCTTACCAAAAGATTCGCTTGACTAGGTACTAGGATCGGTTCCCACATATATATGGTATCTAACTTATATGTGTTGCACATGTTCATAGGATCGGTTCCCCTTTCTGCTATAAACCTTGCTGCACCCCATACAAGTATCGGTTCCCCTTGATGTACTGCACCCCTTACAAGGATCGGTTCCCTTTTCCTTACTAGGATCGATTCCCTTTCCCTTAAAAGGATCGGTTCTCTTTCCCCAAGGCAGACATAATCCGATCATACCACAGGTAATTACTTAAGATTGGTTTTACTAATAAAAGTTATACCAATACAAAAGTCATGCCTTTGTGAATAGTTCTACCAAGAACACAACAAGTTGTGAGCGGTTATACTCTATCACACATATTGGTTGTTCATAAGATATGCAATGAATAACAAAACCAATAACACCTGGAAATTTCGTTTTCGGTTCACAAACAAGTTTATGAACTTACTTCTTTAGAACACATGTAAACATTGTTCCCTAGGATGAAATCCTCACCTCATACCCATACATAATCACTATAGCATTCAAATGATTATGGCGATGTCTTATCTACAAATTTTAATGATTAATCAATAAACCTCGTATTGTATTCCTTAATACTATGTCTATCTAGAGTTCAAATATGCTTCGCAGTTATGTTTTCAATATGCACGATTTGAAAGATACGTTAGGGAATGAAACAGTTAAAGTCAAATATCACTAACCTCAAGTGGAAGGATGATTTTTGTCGTTGTAGCTCCTTGCTTCTTCACATCTTTAAGTCTTCGCAATACTTTTAATGTCTCATATCCTAATACTTTCAAGCTAACCTATACGAAGTTTAACTCTAGCACATAATCAAGCGACTCTTAACATGAGTTTTGATTCACTAAAATATGACAACCAAACTTGACATACCAATGTTTGGTGGGTTCAACCGAGCCATGCTCTAACAAATAACTCTAATCCGAATACTATTGCTCAAATCATCATCTTCATCTGAACTACCCGATTCAGGAACCCTAATTCTCCACCTTCAATTCCTCTAAACCCTAACCCTGAAACTCAAATTCCTAAAGAAACTAAAATTAAACCCTATATAACCATCTACACCACAATTAAGATCAAACTCATATATAATCAATCAAAACAGAACGATTTCTTAAAGAAACATCAATAAATTCGAAACCCTAGATTAGCTTACCCTTTTTTGATTCTTCCAAAAGCCAATCGACAGCAACATCATGATACAGGTGTATCCGTACTCTTTTAGGGAACTTAGTTAACCTCAAACTAAGTTGAGGGAAGAATCCTATTCTAGGCAGGAATCCTTGTTTAGGCAGAATTCCTAGTTAGGGAAGAGTTTTGTCTTTGGCAATACTCTTAGTGTAGGAAATATATTCCTAATAGAAGACATAGTCGGCTAAGTACGACAAAAGTCTATACATAGAGAGCTTTGGCTAATAGCTAAGGACACCGAAAACCTAGAGAAGTTTGTGAGATAATTGTTTATTGTAAAAGAAAGCTTAGCAAACAGTTTAGGGTTAACTACTGTTTAGAGAGATTGTGAGCGTAACAAAAAGAGAATTGTAAATCGCTCTCTTGTTCATAATCTAGAGAAGATAAATTTCTTCGAATCATTACTTGTGTTCTGTTTTCTAAGTTTCTCGTCTATTATTATTTTGAATTCTGCCTTTATAGTAATAGCTACCAAAGTATAGGGATCAAAACGTATCAAGTTGGTATCAGAGCGAGGTTAGTTTTTAGGGTAAATCCCTGTGGTTTATAGCTTCACTAGATCTCTTTACATAAAGCTTGGCGAGGTACTCGAGAAGCTAGAAGACTTTAAGAGAACAAGAAGGGTTGCAGAGGAAAGAAGGCAAGAAGGCATCACTAGTCACTCAAACTCCAAAAGAATTTCACGGACTAACGGAGCCCAATTCAAAGCTTTCTCTTATGACAGGGGCAAAAGAAAGACCTTCAAAATATGATCTTAGGTAGCGACTCTTCACAGTGAAGATGCAAGTCAAAACATCACTAGTTGATGATGTTATTGACCCGGGAAGTCAGAAGAATTTACTTTCAAATTCTTTGCTACAGAAGTTAGGTTTGAAAACTATCAAACATCCAAAATCATACCCTTTAGGATGGCTTCAAAAGGAAGGAGGCTTACAAGTTTCACAGCAGTGCACGTTCAAATTTGCTCTAGACTGGTCATATATCGAAGAAGTTACATGCGACGTAGTTCCTTTGGATGTCTGCCAGGTAGTACTAGTGTAACACCACTAAAAATCTCCACTCGGATCCAAACATGACTTGAACCCATTTTAGTGTAAAGCTAGAACTGTATAGAGTGCGCGTACGATCCTAATATAGGGTGCTATAGACATGGTGAGTGCCATAAACTAAAGTGTGGGTGTTTTTAGCTAAATAGGCCCTCCCTTAGTAGTCTTAGGGTGCTGGATTAATATGAGCTATGGAAATATCTAGAATTTTTGAAGCATACACGACAATTGTTGGACATGAGCAAAAATAGGGAGAATTTGGTCTTTTTATAAATCCACTCTAATTTAAGAATCAACTTTCCTTTTCTTTCTTTTGTTCTACTTCTGGGGCTGTTTTCCCCTCCTCCAGTCAAAAAATAAAATAAAATCCATCGGTAGCATTTTGCAAAACCAACTCAGTAAAATTAGAAAATTTTGGTTCAAATTCAAGCTCAACCCACGTTCGGTATATGACTAGAAGCTGTACTACTCACTCACAGGTAGGGGGCTTTCTTTCCTTTTGGTTGTTGATGCCTTCCTTATTTCGATGTCCTGGTTTTGGAACATTTTATAATTTGTTCAACCATCTTTGAAGTTATGGAATTGATTGTTTGAGTTGGTTTGTTAACCATATATTTAAGAAATTTTGTTAGCAAGCTTCCTTAAATTTTCTGCATTATTGCATGACAAGGTATTTGGTTTGAAATTGCGTCATAATTTTTCAATGTTAAACTGTGCACAATTTGTGATTATTAAAAATGTCTTTTATGAAGCTAAGCATGTTTTGCAACTATCCAAGTTTGATTTCCTATCCCAAATCAAGTCTTGAAAGAAGTTTTGAACCAACCTATTATCTGTTTGTAAAAATGACTAAATGAATATGCTCTTTTGTTTCCATACCATGCATGGCCCTGGTTTTTGATAATTGTGATTTGGTATTAGTTGTGTTTGAAAAACCATTGTTTTCGGTTTAGTACAATAGCCATTTAAACTCCTTTAACCCGATACCACTTTGGTGATAATTTTTCTCAATTTTAATCTTTAATATCAAGTTTTAACTTGTATATCTCCCCTTTGTTGTTGTTGTTTCATTTTGCCTCCTGGTCTCTCATAAACTTATGTTTAAAATGACAACAGTGTGCCATGCATGTGGGCTGGAAATACTTGCTTTTAATTTATGGATAAATCTCTTTACACGTTCCTTGTTCTCACTGTCTAGTTCATTTACTCCGCAAAATTAAACCAAAATTGTAAATTTGATTTTGATAAGGTCGATAAGCTGTGTTTACCAAATGAAAAGTTCTCATTTCTATACTTGGCTTTATTTCTCATCGGTTTGTGGTCTCAACTTAATCTAACTTTGTACGGGATTTTAGTTCACCGTTTTTATCACTTGTTTACTGGTGCTGTTGGACAGTATATTGTTTTGTAGTTAGTTTGAGATTCCTTCTTACTAGCTAGATGCACGAATTTCGATTCCGACTTCCGGACTGTTATAACGGTATTGCTTACATCTTGGGTTGATCAGATTTGATTTCACAGTTACGAGTTCACCTGTGTTTATCGTAATTGATTTGTTGAGCATGTTTCGAAGAATTTTGGAAGGCTACAGGTGAGTTTGTTAGGCCCATAGGGGCATCCCACAAATGTGGCTACCCGCGGAAGACCGTCCGGGACGGTGGCTGATATCCTGACTATCCTAACATTAGAGTTTGGTCCTCACTAGTAGCAAAAATGTGAATTTCTTCACCATCGGTTGATGATTATTTCATTTTTGTGTTTCAAATGAATTGGGAATTGTCAAGCTTTATATTTATATGCTTCTGAATTTTACATGCTCAACTCTTTTAGCTTGATTTACTTTTCGTTCGTCGTTGGTACATTATTTCGTTACCCCTACTGGGCTGTGGCTCATCCCATATTGATTTTGTTTTCCATAAAGTACGAAGCGAGGTTGAGGCAGTAAGCTTGGGATGAGCTTGCAGCCAGGAGCTTGAGCAAAAGTTAGTATTTTTGCTTGTCTATGATGTGTATATCACGGGGTTATCTGGGTAGTTTATCTTGCTGTTATCCCATGTTATTTTGATGTGTTTTGCTGTTGTATATATGATGGGATCTGGTAGAAAGTATTTGGTTATGCCGGCATCAAACAGTCTGCATTATTTTGGGTCTACTGCATGTAAATCTTTTCTTGATGTCATTTCAAAAAAGTGCTGGCATGTCTTCCATTATGCAATATTAACTCTCAGATTTCAGTTCTTTTCTACTACTATGCTTTCAAATTTAAGTATCAATTTGGAACTTGGGTAATCCATGTTTGAACTGTTTTTGGACTATGATAGTGTAGAAGTTAAACAAGGCGTCTTTACTTTCAGTTAGGAACCATTCTTATGTTCATTTTCCAGTTAGTTCTAAATAGTATGTCATTTGAAAAATACTGTTGTATGATTAAATTTTCATTTGGAATCTGCTGCGTGCTAAATGAGTATCTTTTTGTAAAATGATGTCTTAAAACGTCTGTAAGGGTAATGGATATTAATCAATGTTTATATAATGGCTTTATATGATAAATGTACTAAGTGGATTTGTCTGATTTCAAAGTTATTATGAGATGTGGCTTTGGTGTTGTTGGTCAAGAGATTTGCAGATACTCTTTGATTTATTTTAATGACCATGTGAATTTAAATTTGAAATTCTTTGTTTTATCCATTAATCGTTGAATGATTTTCTCCCATGCCGGAACTATGTCAAATGATATTCTCATTCTTCGTTCTCATTTTCCCCATTGACCTTGTATCCATCGTTGTTCATATTTAAAATGAATATAAATTATGTATATTTTATTTTAACTTCTGAGTGACGTATCGGGGGTTCGGCTCTGCTAGTCGGGTTGAAAATCGACCCGTTGGAGGGGGAATTCTCTGGTCCATTACAACTAGGTAGTCCTTACCTATGGGATAGAGATGCAACTCTACACAGGAGGGAACAAAAATATACCTTTACCAAAGATGGGGAAAGTTTTGTGATTCGGGCTATAGATTCTCCTTTCGAGGGAGCAAGCTTGATCACAGCCACTCAGACTAAGCGGTTGGTAAATGCTAGCACAAAGTTCATTCTCCTTGTGATCTGTTCTCTTGAACAGGAGCCGAGTAGAGTATGTTTAGCAGCCTTGACTGCTCAACAAGAAGTCGACCTAGAAAGGTTGAAGTTGAAATATAAGGATTTATGGAGCATGAGATCATGTTGACCGGGGAGAGTTCTCTTCCTAATGTAGGTCTTTATCACACGACCGTAGAGGAATCTAATGAGATCAAGAAGCAAGTCCAGGAACTTCTAGAATTAGGAATGATAGTGCCAAGTGCTTCACCTTGTCGATCAGGGGTGGTGTCGGTGCTAACGAAAGATGGAGGTGATCGTTGTCGTATGCGTCAAAAATAATTTCACTTTCTCAATCTACTAAATATAAATATAGTATATGATAAGAAAGAGTTCGTTCCCACAGAGACTTTTGTTGTTATGAAATTTCAGTTTCTTTGTAACCAATGGGGGGATTTTTGTTTTTATCTAAGCAATAAAATAAATTGAAAGCAATAAAATAACTTGAATAATCAATAAGGAGAAGATATTGGTCACGGGATAGTATCATTCACAAACATGTATATTCATCAATGACTAGAATTGATATTTTAATCTCTCATTTACTAAAAGTCCTAGGATATCTTGATCGCAAGAGTATCCCGTTTATTTCCCGAATCTATCACAAACAACATTAAAAGATGCTATTGTGAAATCTACCTAGAAAGCAACCTAAAGTGTAAAAGCACAATTAAGTTTAACTCCCTAAGAGCAATAAGTTCTATGAAATAAGACTAATCAATGCAAACAAACGTGTAAAAGCACTAATTCGTTTTAACAAAGGTTATGATTCATATGTGATTAGTAGGATATATCACTACAAGCACTACTCACACTATGCTACTTAGAATCAGGGATAAACAACTATTTCGTATTGAAAACCCTAATCTAGTAATAGAGATGAATGTAAATCGGATTGATTCCGGACTCAACCAAACTAGCATTCAAATCATATGACAAAATTAATAATGAATCATAAACAATAAAGTATTGAGACAAAACTGATTCATTGAATCAAATAACATGTTGGAAATCAACTTTATCCCAAAACCAATTGTAGTTGCAGGAAATCCTACAATACACCCCTCATATGATTTCATTGTTGATCTGCTCATTTTTAGGTTTACACTCTTAATTTTATTGATTAAATTCTGAATGTTCTTACAAGGAAAATAAAGAAATCAAGAATGATCTCTGCTCTGAACTTTCTCTCTCTCCTATTTACTTGTCTCTCACTCAAAAAAGATCTCTCTCTCCTTTACAACTCGAATGAGTATTTATAAGAAACTACATAGTGGATGACAGCTAATTTGTCCTTTATTTTCGGATATGGTTTGCGACATTCTCGCAACCTTATAAATGTTAATTTCGCAAGCTCTCTAATTTTCGCAGGACTGTCACATCTTTTCCATGACTTTAGATGACGTCATTTATTCTATCCTTTCTGAAACTGTTCTGCGACGCTACTGTGTTGTACCATTGATAATTTCGCTGAGACACAATTGTTGCGAGATTCTGATCCTACATCTTGCCTCTTCTCATATCTTTCTCTGCAAAGTAGAGAATGATGTGAGAAATGCCGCAGCTACTTATCTTTTCATATTCCACATTTATCACACGTACTTTCTTTTCCATTTATTTCTTGACACGTCTTCTGTAACCGCTACTTTTCAACCGCTCACGTCTCTTCGTCTTAATGGTGTTTATTTCTTCGAGTAAAAAATTTTCCTTATATACTCTTATCCCCTCCTTTTTCCACTTTTTTTTTTTTACTTTCTCTTCTATTTTTATTCTCTCATCTCTGCAACTCTGTTATTCTTTTGTAAATTCTGCAGCTGTAATTTTTTCTTCCTTCAATCCTTTTACTTCCCATACATTCCCATACTCTATATTCAAACATGGCTCCAAGTGGTCATAGGTATGAGAAGAATTTACAAGATGTCCAAAAAGATCTTGCTTATAAAGGTTTTACACTCTCCACCATTCCTGGTGAGAATGCCAAATCAATTCTTTCTGTCAAGCTTTTCTCTAATCAAAATTGTGATGATCAATCAATTATAATTTCGCTAGGTCAGATTCTCGCAGGTCTCCCTATTCCTCTTTATAACCTAGAACTTCCTTTATTTTATGAAATTCTCGCTCATCCGGGATTTTCGCGAGCCATCTTCCAACTAAGTGGGGATTGCATCCGTCTGATGCTAGAGTTCGCTAATCGTGGTGCTGGTAGAGGATATCTTTACTCCAAAGAACTTAGAGATCCAAAATTCGCAAACCTAGAGATAGTTGCTGAGAAGTATACAGTGGCGAATTTCTTTGAAAACTACGAACTTATCTCCATGAAGAAAGAGAATACTCGCTGGGGTATTCGATTAAGAAGGAAAGATAACATTGATGAAGCCAAAATTCTTATGCAAGATATTGACTGGAATTCTGGTAAAAACACAATTCCTCGCCAATCCAAAGACGATAAATGGTGTGCTTTTCCTTTAATGTTAAAGGGACCCTACATTGCTGGATCAAACGTTCTTCCTGCGAATCTCGCTGCATATCAACCTTGGGTTTTCTCTTGTCCCGAGAAAGAGAAAGAGGTATTTTTTTCCCCTTTAACTCATCTTATATCTCTTTATTGATTTTTACTATTTTGTTCGCTAACTCTTGCGACATTCCGCAGATTCAAAAACTAAAGGATATATATAACAGGACTGGGAAATCTAGTACTCTGTTAGCTCTTCGCTCATATACAGATGAGGTAAGAAATTTTCTCTTATGACTTTAAATAGTACTGTTATTTCCATGCTTCCATTTCTTATTTCTATCTGTGTGCGAAGATTATTGCTGAAGTAGAAGAATCTGCTGATGCTGCGAATATTGGTGATAAAGGTAAAGGTGCTCTTCGCAGGGAAAAATCAACTGGTCCTCCTCCAAAGAAAAGAAAAGTTCGTTCTTCTTTTCCTTCAAATGTTCTTCCTAACGAAAATTCTGAAAGTGACAAAGATGATGAGGATAATGATGATCTCGCTGCAACTGAAGATTCTCCACCTGAATCTTCTATGGCTAAGCTTTCTGGCCTCTTTTCTGATTCTCTACAAGGAATGGGAGATAGCCAGTTCGCAAATACCTGCAAAGCTCTCGCTACCCTTTGTGATGTCCCTTTACTAGATGGTGATAGCTCTCTTCGCGGAGTTTCTAGATCAGTGACTCCCGACTTCTTGCTTTCTCTCAATAGTTTGGTATACTTTTATCTTTTTACTTATTCATTGTTATAACTCAAAATCTCTTTCTATATTAATATTTTTTATTTATTTTCGCAGAATGGAAAAGCTTCTTTTGCGGTTGCCTCAGATCTAGAGAGAAGACGCGAAAAGCTTGAAAAGAAGAATCTTCAATTTCGCAAAAGGAATGAAGAATTGGAAGTTGAAGTTAAAGATCTTCGCGAGAAGAATAGACAATTAGAAATTGATTCTTACTCTTATAAGAACAAAATTTCTAGTCTTCAACAAGCTAATAATCAGCTTTACGGTATATTACTTTTCTCTTTTCTCTTTATTCATTCATCTTGTTGTTTTATCTTATTTAAATGATCCTTTTTGCAGACATTTATGGCCTTTCTGATGAAGCTACCCTTCTTCGTTCATTTCCTAATGCCTTGGATAATGATACCCTTCTTGAACGTCTTAACAATTCCTTAAATAGCTTTCAAATGATAGAATTTCATCTCTTTCTCTAAATGAACTTAGATCAAAATTTCGCCTCTTAGAAATTAATCATAGATCCAGTTTAGGCTTAGCTAACAGATTTAAACGTCTCCTTATTGATTCCAAAGAGAAAACCAGTGAGTTGAGAACCAAGATTAGCGGTCTTATAGATGATAAGGATCGTATCTCTGATCAAGGTGCCAAGGCTTTGGCGAAATTCCAAGAGGCTCTCCTTGAAGTTCAACTTGAGCGAGATGAAGCTAACCGCAAGAATATTGAACTCTGCGAAAGGGAAAATCAAATTCGTTCTCGTCTTCTCATAAGTAGTGAGGATGAATTTGTCTGGGCTGCGAAAATTTTAGATGATGCTAGAAAAGATTTAGGCGTAAATGTTAGTCTCCAAGTTGAACATACAGCCTTGATTAGAGACATGATTTCTGACAGAGAAGGTTACTAATTGCTCTTCTTTACTAATCTTTTGCTTCTTACGGATTTTCATCAAGTTAATAATTGGTTGTCTTTTGTTCGCAGATTCTGAAAATAGATATCGTGAAAAGATTGAAGAACTTGAAGCTGAAAAATAGGAACTCGCAAAAAATCTTTCTTCTCGCAACGACAAGTATCCTAGATTGAAGAATCAAATCAAAATCACCGTTGAGAATTTTAAGAATGACGCTATGCATTTTCGTAATCAAACCATCCAGATAGTTTGTGATGATCATAATATCCCACATTCTGATTACCCTTGTCTTTTAGAAGAAATCCCACAGAATACTCCCAGTTTGATTATCTCTGGTAGTGAAGCTGACGATGAAGAATCTGATAGTGGTGGAAGTTCTGATGGTGATGAGGATTCTGACGCAGATGAAGAAGGAAATAAGTCTGATGAAGATAATGAAGGATTAACCAAGAAATAGTCTTTACTTCTTTCTTTGATTCTTTGTAACACTTGTACATTTATTTCTTCTTTCTGTATATTTGTGTTTCTTTCATTTTGGCCTGCGTAAATTAAAACAATTCTTCTTTGCAATACAGTTAATCAATATAATCATTAATTCTTGAATTTTTGAGTAAATCGCTCATATGGAGACAAATAACATTTTCTAATTTCATACATTCCCATACTTGCCTCTGTTATTTGAATCCAAATGAGAGATTTCATAAAAAAAATTCTTATTGTGTATTTCGCAACCTTTTGCGAAGTGAATTTTGTTTCTTTTCAAAATCTCATTCCTGTGTGATCTTATTTTGCCTTCCTAATTAAAGGTCTTATTATGCCACCTCTTGTCATTGCGACAAAATCGCAGGACGTCCTTGCACTTTCATGCAAAAACCCATTGATCTTGCCTTAACTTTTTCTTCTGTATTATGGCCTCTTCAGGAATATTGCGACAATATGACAGGCCTAAATATTCTTGCGAAAATAAAGCCCCATGACATTGCCGTCTTACGACGAAATCGCAGGACGTCTTCGCACTTTCATGCGAAAACCCATTGATCTCGTCTTATCTTTTTCTTTTGTATTATTGCCTCTTCAGGATTGTTGCACAAATATGACAAGCCTTAATATCCTTGCGAATAATAAGCCTCATGACATTTGCGTCTTAAGACACTTATCATCTCCCTAATGGAGGGTGCCGCCCTTATCTTCCCCGTGGTTGCCCCTTCAAGGAGGCGTACTTCTACCATACAAGGTTAGCTCCTCCCATCCAGTTTTAACAACAACCAGTTGTTTTCGCAGCCTCTTATCCCTTTTACCTATAGGGCTTATGGTTACGAGACAGCACCCTAAGTGGGGTTTTCTTCGGGCTGAGTGCAGTATAAGCCAAGACTTGTCAAGAATGGCAAGGACGCTTCAAACGCCCCCGGCACTCTTGACTCAACCGTGTACCTCGGCGCCTTGATCAAATTCTGCACTCCTTGGGAGAGTCCTTATTACCTTAGTCGCCCAACCTAAGTCATATGCTTAAGCTGAGAATCCAAGGTGCCTCTCCCGGATGGGCTTCATTGACCCCAAATCTCCATGACTCAGGTTCCGGGGGTGGTGTAGCCTTTCCCTGAGCCATGCAACAAGTACCCCCTTATATGACGAACTTTAGGTCTTACATTTTCCTCTTGCGAAATTGTATTCGCGAACTAGGGTGTACGCCATAAAGGTTCGCCTCTTTCTCTTTTGTCATTCTTCTCTGATTATTTTCTGTAAAATTCATTATCTCTGCGAGAGTCTCGCAAATCTGAATTTCGCAATCTCAACTTTGTTGTTCAATTAAATGTATTTTTGAGAATTTTACTTATTGCGAGAGTATCGCAACAACTTAATCATTCATACATTTCTTGTTTTTATTACCTTTGCCATCCTCTGCTTCTTTATTATTTTCTGCTACTGCTTCTTTGGTAGTAGTATGCTCATCATTTTTGTTCTGAGCTAGCATTAATTTCGCAACATCTCTTCTTCTTTCCTTTCGATTGTATCCACCATCAACCTCTCACTTCTTTGTACATCTTTGATTTTGTGTCGCCAGTTGTCCTTCTTGTTTTCTCTTCCTTCGCAAGATTCTATCTCAGTTTCGTAACGTCTCTTTCCTTCGACCCAATCTCCCTTTATGATTCCTACACCATTGGGGTGAGGGAATTTGATGCATTGGTGGAAAGTTGAAGCTACCCCTAGAATCCCATGTAGCCAAGGTCGACCAATTAACGGATTGTATGGTGATTCTACATCAACAACACAGAATGAGATTTCAGAAGATATTCCCTTCAATGGAATTAGCATAGTAACCTCCCCTTTAGGCTTGTTAGCAGTATCATTAAAACCATATATCTTATATGTTGATGGTATAATATCATCATCTCTTCCACCCATGGTTTTATAAGTATGATAAAATAAGATGTTCACAGAGCTTCCAGTATCGACTAGAATTTTATTGATTTCCCATGAATCTTCAGCTTCATCATCCTCATCTTCTTTCGGTTTCAGATTAATTTCTAATTTTATTACCCATGGATTATCATGCACCTCTTCTCCTTCGGGAATTTCTTCTGCGGTAAAAGAAATGATCTGTTTCTGCCATTCCTCTAATCGCGAGATTTTCGCAATATTCATAATTTCTCTTCCATTATTATCTCTTGCGAACACTCTACTCAAAACATTATCATGAAAATCTTCAATTGTCTTATATGAATGTACGGTAGAGTGACAGAATAGATTTTTTGCTTTTGCACCAACTTCTATGAAGAATGTTTCTTTCTTTTTCATCGTATTCACTTTGTGATGTTCTGGCGGTGGTGGTAATGGTTGAGGTTGCGGATGCCCTACCAGAAAGTCGTTTAATTTTCCTTGATCTATCATTCTCAAAATAATTCTCTTTATATTTCTGCAATCGTTTGTGGTATGTCCATGAAAATGATGATAAGAACAAAATTCATGACTTCTGTGATTTGGAGGTGGTTCCGTTCCCATATTCCATGGTGTTGGTATATTCTCCATCAAGATTATAGCTTCCCATATCTTCTCCACACTTGCATTTAGAGGTGACATCTTGATTTCTTCCCATACTACCTTGTGACCTCATTGTCCTCTATTAAAGTTTGGTCTTTGACCTCCATAAGTTTCTTGCGGTTGATCGAGTCTTTGAATCTTGTTACTTCCTCCACGACTGTAGAAATTTCTTTGTCTTTCATACTCTTCTTGATCTCGACTCCCCATAGCTACCAACATCTGCTGATTGTTACCTGTCACCTTTTCTTGTTGTACTTGCGAAGTATTCGCCACTGTATTTATTAGCTTGGGTAATAATCTTGCATTCGCTGTTTGTGAGCTGGTGTTCGCAACTGGATATGATTTCATTTCATTTTGTCTTTCCTCTAAAACAATGTATTCTTCTTGAAGTTCTCGCAATTCAGTCATTGTAATCGTATTCTTGACTCTGAAAATTTGGACATACAACAGGTTTGTTGCAAACATAGCATTGATAAATGATAATATGAAATATCTCTCATCTACACGGCCAGCCATTTCGCTACACATAGTTCTCCATCTTTTAGTCAAATGTTTCAAACTTTCGCCAATCCTTTGCGTTAATCCAAACACATCTTCTATACCAGGTCGTGAGTAATTGTTACTTATATATGCCCCCAAGAATGTAGTCTGCAAATGATTGAATGAGGTTATTGTATTCTTTGGCAAACCTTCAAACCATTTTAACGCTTCTCCTATTAAGCTGGATGCAAAATATTTGCACAATACCGCATCATGATTTTCCCATTGTAACATGCACCTCAAATAAGCTTTAATGTGTTGAATTGCACAAGTTGTTCCATCGAAAATGCTGGTTAATGCAGGCAAATTTCATTTCGGTGGTATTCCTCCTAATTGTACTTCCCTTGTAAATGGAGTTTTCGCAGCTTCTTCTATTGCTTCATCCAATTGTATTCTACCTACTTACCCTCTGTTATTTAGCATTCCCCTCAGTTCTTCTAATTCTTTCAAGATTTGCTTATTTACTCCTGAATCTTGACCCATTGGTCTCTTTAATTTTGCTTCTCTTCTTCTGCGTTCACGTCTATCTTCTCTTGCGAAATTTTGTATCTTTTCTTCATTATCCTCATCTCTCCTTCTTCTGCGATTCTCTTCCTCATCCCTATCTTGAATTCGCAAATGATGACGTCGTTCATTTTCCCCACCATAATTTTGTTCATTTCTTATCAATTCAATTCGCTGTCTTTCAGCCATTCTCTTTACTCTATCATACTCTTCATTGAGATTATCGTTATTCTGGTTTTGTAGACGCCTTCTTTCCCGATTGTCATGATTGTTTTGGCGAATTGTCTTCTGAAACTCTTGTTCTTCCATTTCCGCTCTCCATCTTTCACGTTCGCAGATTAAACGTGCTTGTTCAGCATTATGTCTTTCAATTTCTTCTTCAATTGTCTGTTGATTTCTTTGAGTTTATCTCACATGTAAAATTCTTCTTCCTTCCTCTTGATTTCCTTCGCCATCTTGGTTATTTTGTCTCTGATTTTGCCCGTTCTCTTGATTTCCTCCAATTTTCCTATCATCAAAAGTTTCATTTTGTGGAATGTGACGATCATCAATTCTTTCTCTATTTTCGCGATATTCTTCATTAGGATTTGACATTTCTTCTTGAATATTGTTTCCAGCATTGATCGTAGGTGAATTTTGCCTCATTTCTCTTTTAGTCGATCTGGAATATGATTTTGTAATACTTCTCGATCTTCTATTCTGCAATCTGATATTCTCCATCCTTAATTCGTGATTTTGTCTTGTTAAATTCACACGTTCTTCTGCCTCAGCTCTTCTTTCTTCATGTATTCTTCGTCTCAATGTTTCTAACGCTCCAATTTCCTCACCTCCATGAATTATTCCTTCATCTGCTTCTTGATTTCTCTCTTCCTGTCTGTAATTACTATTTTGTTGCTCTTCTTCTATTTCTTCTACTGAATTTGATCGCCAAGTGTGTACGCTCACTCTGTCATAATCTGTATTCCTCTCTTGAACTAGTGTTTTTTGAGTTGGCGATTGAATTAGATTTTCTCTATTATTTCTCATTCTAGTAGATTCTCCCATTTCACTTCTTTCTCTTCCAACAATTCTTTTGCTTCTTCTAATAGTAGTCGGTTGTTCGGATGTATTTCTTCTTCTAGCCATTTCTTCAATGCTAACAATATTTCAAGAAATTATGAAAAATTCTTAATCAATTACTTTAAATTTTCACAAATCTCAATATCAATCTTTAGCTTTTTCTAGAATAATCTTCAACTCCTCCCTGTTTCTAGCGCCATTATGTAGTTGCAGGAAATCCTACAATACACCCCTCATATGATTTCATTGTTGATCAGCTCATTTTTAGGTTTACACTCTTAATTTTATTGATTAAATTCTGAATGTTCTTACAAGGAAAATAAAGAAATCAAGAATGATCTCTGCTCTGAACTTTCTCTCTCTCATATTTACTTGTCTCTCACTCAAAAAAGATCTCTCTCTCTTTTACAACTCGAATGACTATTTATAAGAAAATACATAATGGATGACAGCTAATTTGTCCTTTATTTTCGGATATGGTTTGCGACATTCTCGCAACCTTACAAATATTAATTTCGCAAGCTCTCTAATTTTCGCAGGACTGTCACATCTTTCCCATGACTTTAGATGACGTCATTTATTTTATCCTTTCTGAAACTGTTCTGCGACGCTACTGTGCTGTACCATTGATAATTTCGCTGAGACACAATTGTTGCGAGATTCTGATCCTACACCAATAATATGTGTTTAGCTACTCATAGCTTTTGAGTTCATCATAATCATAATCAAAAATAAATCGAAGAAGATCAAAAATAAACGAAAGCAAACCCTAATAGAATCGCCGCTCTCCAAAGTTCCAAGTCGAAAATAATACGTGATAAAAGTAGAAATTTTTTATTTTTGCAGCTCTTCTTAGGTCAAGTCTTCAAAAGCCCATCACCAAGAAGTCCACCAAGCCCATGTGTGTGAAGAACCCATGTAGAAAATATGTCCAAAAAATATCGCCGGAAATTGGTCGGAAATCAACCGGAAAAGATCTCAGGTGACCGGCAAAGTCAACCCGGTAACCGGTCAAAGCCAACAGTCACTGTTAAAGTTAACGGCTGACTAACGGTCAAATTCAGTGAGTCAGACCTGAGTCAGGGTCTGAGTAGCCTGACTGAGCTGAATCAACTGAGAAAGCTTTGGTCTGAGTCATTGCACAGGCTTGAGCTTACTGTTGCACAATCATTGTGCATCACCAACTCTGTAACTTCTATCCTTCACTTCCATTTGATCATTGCAGCACCATTCCCTTGAGTTCTCAACCAGCAACTCAGTCATCCACATAAGTACCAGCTCCATTAACACATTTCTCAGATCAACAACCAACAGTAGAACAATCATCCCAGAACCAACAACAACTCCTTCATTATCTTCCATTACAGCAACACTACTATCACCAATTAGTTCCAGTGCTTGCTTCCATCTTTGGCAAACCAGCAGGACCACCAGTTCATCCAGTTCATCCAGTTCAATCATCACAGGCTCAATTCTGACCATAAACTGCACTACACGATCTAAGCTGCACACCTCATAACTGCAGTACCAACTGCAACTTAGCCACCATTTCCAGCTGCAACAACAAACAATCCACGGCATAATCCACTGCAGTTTGAGCTACACAACATTCTCTCTTGAACCTGCAATACCCATTCTCCTCCAACATCACTTGACACTGCAAAACTTCTTGTAAGGTGACTACCTGAGCATCACCTCCAAGACATCTCCTTATTTCGTGTAAATACTGAATTTGACACAAGCATACACATTTACTGCCATTGCACCACTCCATTTCAGCTGCAACCCATTACAACAATTCAATGGCACCATCAGTACCTTCATTGCAAGCCTAAGCATTAACATCTTCTCACTGCCCATTCGATTCTCGGCCTGAAATGAACCATAATTCCCATCTCAATTCGAGCCATCATCAGTTCAACACCTGCAATATCATCTCAGGCTTAGCACCTTCAGTTCTAAATACCCATGAACTTCATTTCCAGATACAGCTTCACTACAAACCACCTGCAACTTGAATAACACAGCACAATTCCCATTCTCAAGCACGCAAGGATTCAATCACCAAACACAGATTCCTCTTTACTTCACTGCTTCAGCTGCAATCATGTCTTCACCAGAAACCCATAAAATCATCTACAGTTCAACACAAATCTCCCCTGCAAAAACCCATCTCTTCTTTGAGCTCCAGCAGCAACTCCTTATCTCATCAATCTCTGAGTCTTCCATTTCTAATCTTCTCGAACATGAATCCAACCAGCATTCACTGAAATCACCAGAAGCTCAAATCTTTCATCTCTATTGTTGAACCAAACCCATATCATCACTGACAAAAACCTATTCGATTTCAGCTTCAGAAACCCTAAATTTCCTTTCTGAACTTCTCCATATTCACTTCAAACCCTAGCTCTTCAATCAACATAATTTATGAGCATCAGAACTTGAATATGAGTAATACCCATTTGTTATCAGAATCACCTTCAACCTTCCTCTTGATTTCGACCATCAATTTCTTCTCTTACTCTCTGAATCAAAATCCCAACGACAGCCATCAATAGTTTATTTTCTCTGAATTCTAGATGGGAAATAAGGAAGAGCTAATGATAAGAAGGAATAAATTCTCTGACTTTTAGCATTTGGTAATGGGTAAAACTGATATAGGCATCCAACAACCTTATGCAGGCCACCAAAATGGCAGCTCCTATAGTTAATCATGAGCAACTTTCCCCTTATCCTCCAATGTGCTCCGGTAGTGATTGCAATGAATTGACGCTTTCGCCTTTCTTGCTCCAAATATACGATTTCTTCTTGTTTTGTTCTAAATGACTCCAATGCACTTAAGAAACTCAAAAGTAAACATAAGTACATAATTTACAAGAAAACTAGCATAGAAAGCATAAACAATAAATATAAATCTAGGTGTTTTATAACACCTATCAGGAAGCTGGCGTATGTGTATTGATTATAGAACATTAAACAAGATCACAATCAAGAATCGTTACCCTCTACCTAGGATAGGCGACATGATGGATCAGTTGGAAAAAGATCGAGTCTTTACAAAGTTGGATTTCAAATTCGGATACCACCAGATGAGAGTTCGAGAAGATGATACATGGAAGACTGCTTTCAAAACCAAACAAGGCTTGTTCGAATGGTTGGTGATGCCTTTTGGTTTGTGTAACGCTCCAGCGACGTTTATGTGTTTGATGAATGATTTGTTACGACCTTTTATAGAAGATTTTGTGATTGTTTACTTGGATGATATCCTAATATACAACAGAACTTGAGAAGAGTATCTCATTCATGTTGAGAAGGTGTTTAAAATGTTACATGACGGCCAGCTGAAGTTGAACGTAAAGAAGTGTGAGTTTGGGAAGGAGGAGTTAGTGTATCTCAGATTCATTGTTGGTGGTGGACAATGGAAGAATGATCCAAGGAAGGTTGAAGTGATCACTAAGTGGCCTAGACCTAGTACTGTAACTGAAATCAGGAGTTTCTTAGGGGATTGTACTTACTTGCGTAAGTTTATCCGACATTTTTCAAATATTGTAGGACCATTACATGGTTTGACCGGAGCTAAGGAAAAGTTTGAATGGCAGCAAACCCATGAAGACGCTTTTCAGTTACTAAAAAAGGAAGATTTCAGAAGCAGCAGTGCTGGCATTGCCTAACTTACAACGTACTTTTGAAGTTGAGACCGACGCTCCTAACTATCCTTTTGGAGGAGTGTTGTTACAGGATGGTAAACCAGTGGAATACCATGCAGAATTGTTCTCAGGTGCTATTAAAAACTATGCACCTTATGACAAAGAATTTTATGTTTTATATCAATGTATCAAGCATTGGCGAGTGTATCTCTTAGGTAAAGAAGTAGTGGTACATTCATATCACAAACCGTTGGAGTATCTACATGCACAAACGAAACTACAACAATCCCGGCACATGAAGTGGATGTCTTACTTGATAACTTTCAATATTCTCATTAGGTACAAGAAGGGAGTAAAAAACAAGTTGGCAGATATGTTATCTCGACCTCTAGTGCGAGCATTAATGGTGTCCATGAGAATTCAGCCAATTGTTCCTCAAGAGTATGCAGAGTCATATACATCCAGTAAAGACTTCAAGAAGGTGTAAAGAGTGGTTTGAAGCGACTATGAACTCCGAAATGGATTGTTATACAAAGGTCAGTTACTTTGCATACCAGAAGATGGAGATCGTTTACAGTGGTTGAGAGAGGCACACACTTCCCGAGTTGCTGGACACTTTGGGATGAATAAAACTCTACTTAACCTCCGACGTTATGTCTTTTGGCCGAAGATGCAAGATGATGTGGCTAAGTTTGTGTAGTGGCATAAAACCACAAACTACATCCAATGGTGTAGAATATGAATTAGAACTAAGTAAAGATGCACAAACAAACATAGACACAAATATATATGTGGTTCGGTATGATTACCTACGTCCACGGGGTGAAAGGATGAATGTTATTATTATTTTTCTTTGATTACAAGGTGTTCTCTCCTTCTCAAACGGTGTAACTCTCAAATTCTCAAATGTAGTGTCTTGTTTCTCTCTCTCAACCTGCCTCTCTCTCTCGACCAGCCCTTGTATTTATAGGCCAAGGTCGAAATACAACAGAATTACAGTGTTGGTCACATTACATCAGTTTAGTTGTTCCCTATCGGACCTGTGTTGGCGCTCGCCCATCTTTCTGGTATGGCCGATAGAGTCTTGGTCTTTGATAGTTCTTCACTCGAGTTAGAGTCCTGATCGTCTGGTTGACACGATGTCGCCCTTCTTTCTTCTCGTCCCTTTGTTTGACCAGCTTCCTTTGTCTGACCGAGTCCTTTCTGATCGTTCGTCCGACTTGTCAGAGGATAAGGGTCATGTCACATCCGAAAACTGTAGGGCCATCACGTACGACCCACTTGACACCTCGCTCTTTGCGCTATTTGGTTCTATCCTGTGCTTCACCGCTCTTTCCTCTTCGGTGTATCATAGCTTAGGATCTTGCCACCTAGCCCTGTGGATTATTTACACCTACAGTTGGTTAGAGGGTGTAAGTTGTGTAGCACATCTAAACCTTCCAACATAAAACGTGGGTTATATCTACCATTACCAGTACCATCAAGGCCTTGGGAGAGTATTTCTATGGATTTCTTGGTGGGTTACCGAAGACCAAGTCTGGTCATGATTATTTGTTCGTTGTGGTCGACAGATTCAGCAAGATGATTGCATTAATTCCATGTACAAAGACGGTAACAGGAGTCGGTGCAGCAAATTTCTTCTTTGAGCATGTGTGGAAGCATTTTGATTTACCTACTTCGATTATTTCTGATAAGGATAGTCGATTCCTTAGTCACTTTTGGGATTGTTTATGGAAGATGATGGACACTAGGTTGAAGAAGAGTACAGTTTTTCATCCGCAAACAGACGGACAAACAGAAGTGGTCAATAGGACTATGGTTCACATGTTAAGGGGATATAATTCTAAGCATCCTAAAACTTGGGATGAGAGTTTACCATATCTACAGTTTGCTTTCAGTAGAGAAGTTCACAGTTCTTCGGGAAAATCTCCTTTCGAGACGTGCTATGGTTACTTACCACCTAGTCCTTTCGATCTAGTATTTTCTAGCGACACCTCAATGGGGGGAAGGGAAGAAAGTGAACGGCAAAAGGCACAAAATTTCTTGGAAAAGATATCTCAGATTCATGCGACCGTTGAAGCACAACTAAAGAAGTCACAACCCAAATACAAAGCAAAGCATGACAAGCATCTTGTACCTTGTAATTTTGGTGTTGGCGACTTGGTATGGTTAAAATTAGGTAAAGAACGACTAAAGAGGGAAGGTAAGAAGTTTAAACCATTGAGGTATGAACCATTTCATATTCTCGATCAGATTGGTGACAATGCCTTTCGTCTAGATCTTCCACCTTATCTAGGAATGTACTCGGTTATGAGTGCAGTTTTCCTCGTAATTTTTTTCCCCGGTGTCTTGTGTTTTTCCTTTTTCGCATTATATTGTTTTATCTTTATAATAAGAATATCACTTTTAGTACATATTTAATTTAGGTAGTTTAAGTCCTTATAATTGTGATCAATTACAAGACCTCCTTCTTATAGAATTTGTATCTTGAAAGATAGATAACAAGTTTCATACTTGGCAGAATTTAGAGAGTTGGTTTATATGGTTCTCAATGGTGTTTTCAGGTATATCTTGTTAACTCTTTGGGTCTTGTCTTGGGTTGCGAAAAGAGCATGTAATGATCTTTGATTATAATGAAAGTTTTTCTGGTGGTGTTGATCGAGGATATAGCCTATAAAGTTGAACCACGCATATCTTGGTTGTGTGTGGTTACTTATCTTCTGTTTATCTTATGTTTTTCCATGTTTGGTTCAAATTAGGGATGTCAACGGGTCCGGTTCCTCCCGGGTATCATACTACCCGGAACCGAACCCTATTATTTTTTCCGGTTCCGGGTCCCCACGGTTCCGGGTCCGGTTCCTAAATTAGTTGGCCCAGAACCGGACCCTATTAAACAGCCGGGTACCCACCGGTTCCGGGTATTAAATGGGTACTTCAAGTTCAGTTCTATTACACATCAGGTCATAGAAATGTAAGTGGTTTACGAAGTCAATAAATTGTATCGAATCTTAATTCCGAACTGTTCACAATCCCAGCTTTAGTACAACAGCTCCTACATAACCAATTTAATCCCCACCCTTTATCTTCGCAGTTCTAATCTATAAAGAACTGCCGCCATCGTCCATGACCATTAGAAGTTTACATCTACAATCTCAGACCATCATAGCAATTTGCAGCACAATCTCAGATAACACACAAACTTCCTTGTAGCTCCAGTTCCACCACAGCCTTGGCTTGCACGACTGTAACTCCAGTGCTTTGACCTCGGCTCTCAGCTCTATTGCGCCAATTCAGTCCCTCTGAGCATCGCCTACTGACCCATTCATTCCATTTCCTTAACCAGTTCATGAGCTATTGCTTTTGTAATAGCGAGCCGACAAGCAATCCACATAAGCTTCATTAGTAACCCACTACTCTCCTCTGCAACTGTAGCTGCAACTTCATTTCGCATGCTTCAGTTCGGCACCAATGTATTCAGCCAAACTTCACCTGCAACGCCGATCTCAGACCATTCATACAACACTTACAGACCAGCCTTCCCCACGCCATCTAATACCAACACAACACCATATTTTTCTTGTTCTCATGACCACTACCAGAAATTCCACCAACATCATCAATACCATCTCTATCTCCATCATCTCAGGCTCAGGCCACTAACCCATGAACATCATCAATACAAAACCCATTTCAATCTCTGCATTCACGGAAATTCCAACAAAGCAAACCCCAGTTCAGAAGCTCCTTCTCAGTACAAGATTTAATCAAACAACCATTACCAACCTTAGCTGTTGCTTCAATTTCTCTTAAACCCATTGCAGTAGCAATAATTCTGCACTCAATCCAACAACTTCTTGATCACCAATTTCTGTTTCATATCACCACTACAACTCCCATGTACAGCTCAACTACAAGTCAGCTGTACCAATTCTTCTCGGACAGTTTCTTGGCTCCTGCAACAGCTGCTTGCACTCTACCAACAACATCACACCTGCAATGCATAATTAATCGCAGTTTCATTCGAACACAGACCAACACATACCACTTCAGTTGCTGCATCTCACTCTGTAGCTCTAACATCATTACAACTGCAGCTGCAACACCATGGCCAGCTTCAATTCATGACAGCATCTTCTTCTAGATGTGAATAGCTTCAAACCCTCTCAGACCACCACAGCTGGCGTTCAACTTAGAAACCCTGATTCCATTTCATGAAAACCACCATCAACAGCTGAATCAAAACTTAATCTCAGCATCGAGAAAAACCCCAAAACTTACAAACCCTAACTCTTCAATTTCAATTTCAATTTCAACTTCTCTTCACTGTGTGCTCTCTAGATCTGTGGACTCTTCCAATTCTTCTCTAAATTCCTCCATCTATCAACACAATCATAGAAGTAATGAGTTCTTCTTAATCTCCACCTTCAATCTTCACCAGATTTACAACATCATATGTTTCTCGACTGAAGCTTATTCTACAAATCCAACCCAACACAGATCGATTTGTTAACTCGTCATAACTCTCGATTCCCTCTCTCAAATCAACAGCCGCAGTCTCCATTTCTTTCTCTGAATTTCTAAACCTTCCTCAGACAGCAGCCGTCATGACTTGCCTCGGCTCTCTGAAATTGAGGTGGAGTGAAATGAAGAGGTGAAAATTGTAGAACCACCTTCATCTATCCTCAAATACCCACACTTGAAAACAGATCAAATACAACAGCATCACCATCGTTATCAAGATCTAGCCACTAATTAAAAAGAACTGCCGATTGAGTATGAATAAAAGTTATTTAATCAATAAGCAGATAATCATCTACAACTTCAAAATCTAAACAAAGGAATTTTAAACAAATAAATTTTATTATTATCAGTCAATCCTCTAATTGATAAAGAGATTCGATATATACGTTTGGCAAAAAAAAATTTGCAGTAAACATTTACAACTTACGAAATTAACAACTTTGAATTTTAACTTTTAGCTACAACCCATCATTAAACGTTACTAAGATAGCAGATCTGAAACAATGTCTCCTCATTATAACACATGAAAAGATGAAAATTTCATCAGGACAAGAAATTATTACATAGATGGAGAGAATGAAAGGCCAATTTTGAGCGGAGCTTGGAACGGAGGGTGAAATCAGAAGAGTTAGATGCGGAAATTTTAGGTTATGTTTGTCTATAATTGTTAACGACGTATATATATAACCCTTCACATGACCGAATTAACCCCAGAAAAACAAATACTTACAATACCCGACTACCCGCCGGGTAGGAACCGTATGGAACCATTTATTAACGGGTCCATTCGGGTAATTACCCGTCGGGTCCTAACTTGTTAATGGGTCCTATTTTAGGACCCGGAACCGGACCCTGTTCTCCCGGATCCGGTTCCGGTTGCGGGTAATGGGTACCCATTGACAGCCCTAGTTCAAATCACCAATTGCCCCTTGTGATTCTGTGTTACGTTGCGGTCAGGGTGCCAATTGTCTCCAACATTCTCTTGGCTCTGGATTTCTAGGTATCTTCCATGATGAATATAACCGCAACACAATGTTGGTTAGTTCTTTATGTTCATCTGACTCATTATCCATTTGTCGCAACACCTGAAGAAACATTCGTTGATGTGATCCAAATCGATCCATATGAATACACACCTCTTCATCAGAAGAGTACATTGATTATGAAACTAAAAATTGAGATTTAAGGTAGAAAGAATAAGATGATAATATATAATTTATGAAAATTTTAAGTTTAAGTAAGTTGAATTTAATGAAGTGAATATACATGATGGGATACCATTGGCGATCGAGTCTACACCGCTAATGACTCAAAGTGTTTAATTTCTATTCCCCATGGGAACTAGCCTTAGTGAGATACCTGCCTAAGATGCCTTGCCATGCACTATGTTTTCGTTGGAACACTGTGGGGCAGGTGACTTGTTTGTGCAAAATATATATCACATTCCTTGTGCATTTCATAGACTCAAGCTTTTTACTTTTTATTTGTAAGGTCTAAATTCTTTTGATCTGGTCCAAATAAAATCGGTTTTCTTTTGGACCCCAACTATTAACAGGGCCGCTATGTTATCCACACGTCGAAGTCTCCACAAGGCCAAAAAAAAAAAACAATGACCCACTTTTTCTATTTTTGTTATACACACAAGAAGATTAAATTATGAGAGATTTCCTGATTAGTCCACTAAACCCGATCCAGATTAGTGGCTAGTCCAGCGGGAGACAACATTTACTCCCTAGTCCAAAAAAGATTTGAAAAGAGTAAAATTACTCTACTAACCCTAACAAATAATATACTATGTATGTTAGTAACATATGTAATATGTAGTAACATATATACTAGTATTAATACTAGTTTACTAGTATACTAGTATACATATGTAATATGTAGTAACATATGTAACTAGTATACATATGTAATATGTAGTAACTAGTAACATATGTAATATGTAGTAACTAATAACTAGTAGTATACTAGTATACTAGTAACTACTAGTATACTATTATTAATATGTAGTAACATATATAGAACAAATGTAGTATGTAGTAACATATGTTACTAGTATCAATATGTTATATACTGATACTACATATTAATATGTAGTATGTTATACATTGGCACTACATATTAATATGTAGTAACATTATTAATATGTGGTATGCTATATATTGATATTACATATTAATATTGATACTACATATTAATATGTAGTATGTTATATATTGACACTACATATTAATATGTAGTGTCATATTAGTATGTAGTATGTTATATATTGATATTACATATTAATATGTTACTAGTATACTAGTTACTATTAGTACTACTAGTATACTAGTATAGTACTAGTTACTACTAGTAAACTAGTCTACTAGTACACATGTTACTACTAGTATAGTAGAGTAGTTACTTAATACTAGTTTACTAGTATACTAGTATACATATGTAATATGTAGTAACATATGTAACTAGTATACATATGTAATATGTAGTAACATATGTAACTAGTAATATGTAGTAACTAGTAACATATGTAATATGTAGTGTCATATTAATATGTAGTATGTTATATATTGATATTACATATTAATATGTTACTAGTATACTAGTATACTAGTATAATACTAGTTACTATTAGTACTACTAGTATACTAGTTACTACTAGTAAACTAGTCTACTAGTACACATGTTACTACTAGTATAGTAGAGTAGTTACTTAATTTACGAGTAACATATTCTTTTTACTATTAATATAGTACATATTGATATGTAGTATGACCATATCGATACTATTAGTATGTAGTAACATATTGCTAGTAATATTCAATGTGTTGATATTAATTAGATCTATAGGGGTGTTTTAGACATTTAGAAAATACACTTTATAATCTCCACAAAGTTTTTGGACTAGCGAGTAAATAATCTAGTCCAAAAACATGTTTTTGGACTAACGAGTAAATGTTTTTCGTGGATGGACTAGCCATTAACTGGGTCATGAAAAATTGGACTAAATAGTAATTCTTACTTAAATTATCGTCTGTTGATTAAGTGAGTATTATTCCATTCATCACGAGCTTTCTGACCTTGGAATCAGATCGGCGAAATGGATTTCAAGTATAAGATAAGAATCAGTAATAAGTATTATGAATTCGATGGTAAGAATAAGATGGAGGTTCTTGATTTCATCATAGTTGTTGTCGATGTAGTTAGGAAAATTAATATGATTATCTTATTTATAACAATCAGGGCAGAATTTGTGGAACAAGAAAATAACCAGTCTGACAAATGATTTGTGAACAAATACATTCTCAGTAATTGTTATGGATTAGTGTTGAACCATTAAACTGTTGCCGATTTGAAAATCATAAGTTATAGGTTACAATCAAGAGGGTGTGTGGAGTCACTGGTGTGGTGTGGATGGTGGTGATAATTACATGAAGCTAGTAAGTTCTATGAATAGCAAACGTTGTTTAGTATTACCATAGGCTTTACGATCAGAAACTCTTTCTTCCCCATGAGAGTTTTGATTTTCTTAACCAGATGATTGGAATGATTCTCTCACATAAACTCTGTTCTACTATTAATAATACTTGTTGATTCATCAATCTTATGATCTTTTATTAATTAATCAATCATCCGTAGATATTTTTCTTCGACCTCCAAAACCTCCATTAATGGCAACCTAAAGAACTCCCACAGAACCATAATCAGATATTAGTAGTAAAAAAAGGGTCAAACCCTCTTTTTTGCTTTTCAACTTTCTGCTTTTTGGTCCATGAGCACAGACAAAAGTCAATTGAATTTCGGCCCTGTATATAGCTTTTGTTGGCCCTGTGAACATCTGCGGTCTTCTTTTGGGATAACATTATCGCGAAGTAGTCTCCAGGTAAAGTTCGGCGGGATGTCGAATCTCTCTAAAACCCTTCTTTTGTAAAGTTGTAAACAAGTGTCAGAGAAACACAGGTAAAGAAAAAGAACGAAGTAATCTCTATATTAAAATGGGGATTACAAAAATCCCATCGATTTCTTTTTCCCTCTCTTCTTATTCTTCTTCGCCACTCTCTTCTCTCTTCTTCTCTACGATCACCAATTCTTCTTATTCAATCAAATCATTTCATCCCCGCCACTCGAATCGAACTCACTCTGAGTTCCAGTTTCTGTCTCTAAATCAACCAAATCCCTCACCGAAATTAATTAATAAACCTCTCAACAACAAATTTCTTCACTGTCTTACTGATGTATCCATGGCTGCTGAAGAGGTTTCATCTGTAGATGTTAGTTCTCTCTTTTAACATCTGATTTCTTACTATTTCACTGAAATTTCGATGATATTTGTTTGAGAACGGTCAATGTTGAACAGTTTCAGGGGGATTTGTCACGTTCAAGAGCTTATTGGGTAAATGAATCAGTAATTGCTTGGGATGTTGATATTGGAGATGGATCTTGTTACTTGTACGCTAGTGAAACTGCTAATTTAGTTGCTACTGGCAACGGCATTGAAGGTTTGAAATTCTGAACTGTTCACACTGTAATTATTGTTTTTTTTTCCGCCTAAGTTGGAACTTCAATTTTATTTATAAGATCGTAATTCGTGTTCATAATTTGTGTTTTGGAATCATATGCTAACAGGTGATGATATTAAAGTGAAACTCGAACCAGATAGCGGTTGTCTCCCGGCTGATGTGAGCAATATTTGTTGATTTTTCTGATTCATAATTTTCACTTAGCTGGTTTGCCGAATGTGCAAAACAATTCATTGATGGTGTTCTTTTTCTCTAGGATGTTGTTAATTTCGAATTTTTGTTCCTACTTTTCATACCAGGTAATTGAAAAGTTTCCCCATATTCAACATTATAAACCATTCAAAGTTCCTCCTGGTGTAGATACCAAGAACCTACTGAAGTGCCAGTTAGCAGTTGTGTCAATTCAAGGTAGTTTTCTTGCCATTATACCTGAAACAATGTTATTTAAAGTATGTGCTAAAAGATGTGTTTTAAACCATTAGAATTTGCCAATTTGGGGTTATTAGAGGGTTGTTTGGCCCTCTTCTCTTTGGTTACAGCTAATAAGTAGTCAAACTTTTTATTTATACAGCTGATGGACAATGCATTAATGCTACTGGTTTGCAGCTCCCTGGTGTTTTAGATGACTTATTCTCTTACGGTGGACCACTTGGTGCTGTCTTTTCAGAAGAGGCTGTTTCTCTGTACCTTTGGGCTCCTACTGCTCAAGTAAATTAGTTTTGGTTATGCATCTACATATCAGTGGAGTAGATCATTTTACTTAGCAGAACATCTTGGTTTCATTCACCTATATTACATTATCTTTTTGTTTCTTTGCCTTATATAATGAAAAAACAGGCTATACGTGTTCACATATATAGGGACCCATGTGGTGGCAGTCCAATAGAAATCGTTGGGCTTGATGAGGTAAATGGTGTTTGGAGTGTTCATGGACCAAAATCCTGGGAAGGATGTTATTATGTATATGAAGTTTCTGTCTACCATTATTGCACTTCGCTAGTTGAAACATGCATCGCCAACGATCCTTACGCTAGAGGGTATGCTGTCACTGTTAACCAACTCATTTTTTGTCCTGGGAAACTGTCATGGTTTTAAGAGTTTCAAATTCTTAGCTCTATTTAATCTATAAAGTTGCGAAGGTTATGTATAACTTTATTATTGTTTCTTGTTGGTACAGGCTCTCTGCAGATGGTAAACGGACATTATTGGTTAATCTTAGTTGTGATAGTATAAAACCGGGTGGATGGGATATGCTGTCAGACGAGAAACCTGAGCTTTCTTCCTTTTCGGATATCAGTATTTATGAGCTGCACATAAGGGATTTCAGGTTAATAGTCTCTTTCATCCATGTAGGTTAGTTGAGATGCATTTCGAGCTGCTTTGCCTATACAATGTTATGTGATAAAAAAAAAAATCTGATAATTGAATCCCAAATCTGTCTTTTTGTTAGCTTTTTTCCTCCTGTTAATTTACAACTATTGCAATTGCAGTGCCAATGACCACACTGTGAATCCTGACATCCAAGGTGGTTATCTTGCTTTTACCTCAGAGGTAATCATAATTCGTTTCCTCCCAGTTCTGTCTCTATTTAGAGATACAGGCAGTTCTGCGTGTTGGATGCATATTTTCCTGCATCTGTTTATGTTGGATTATCAACCATATCTTCTTTGGATGAAGATTTCGCGGAAGAGTGTGGTTCTAAAGTTTGACAGTGTAATACTAAGTGTAACAAAACATTCTGTTTTCACAGGATTCAGCTGGTATTCGTCATCTGAAGAAACTTCAAAGTGCCGGTCTTACTCATTTGCATCTGCTGCCAACCTTCCAATTCGCTGATGTAGCTGATGAAAAGGAGAAATGGAAGTTTGTAGGTAAGGTTTTGTTACCAATAAGATCTGTGCAATGTGATATTACGAAATATTAAGAGGTATACAGTATACATTATATATGTTTTACTGGTCAACTTTCACGCATCTATCTCATATGTCGTGATGATAACTTTTATTTGTACTCGTTGACCATCATAAGTTCCTGTTTTTTTCTTTCTCTCTAGCATGGGTTGGTATCAACTACTTATAGACAACTTTGGGGTTCAATATAAATATATTTTTCTAAAATCTGAACTTGTTTCACCTTAACTTTCTCAACTGAATGCTACTATGCTAGTAAATTTTCTTTTTTCTGTTACTATGCCTCATTCTTTGAAAGGCAACAAGTTCATTTTTCATGCTTTCGTCTTAGTTCTTGTAACCCTTTCGGCCTTTTCTCAATCTGCTATTGCAAAAAGATACCGGTTAAAGTCCTTCTCTTTGTTATCTTTCTGTGATCAATCGGCAAACACCTACAGATGTGGAGAGTTTAGCAGCGCTTCCTCCAGATTCTGACGAGCAACAAGCTCAAGTTACAGCAATCCAAGACGAGGACGGGTTTAACTGGGGGTAAGACAGGATATTTTAACTTTGTATACATTTTGTGAAACTAGTGAATATTAATTTTATCAGTATGCTGATTGGCAAAATGTTTGTTACATTCTTAACCAGGTATAACCCTGTGCTTTGGGGAGTTCCTAAGGGTAGCTATGCTACCAACCCGAATGGTTCATGTCGTACTCTTGAGTTCCGAAAGATGGTTCAGGTGCTGCTTTTGTGTGCTGCATGTTTTTTTATTATCATGAGAGCTGTAGATTCGTAATACTTTATGCTTTCTATCTATAGTTGGTTTTATAATAATCATAATAATAATTCTTCCATATCTGTTTTTCATCTTAATTGCAGTCACTTAATCGCATTGGACTTCGTGTTGTTTTGGATGTTGTGTATAATCATTTGCATGGAAGTGGACCTCATGGTGACAACTCTGTGCTTGACAAGGTCACACTTTAATTATTTAGTTGTGCTTCTATCGAGAGAGTTTGTGGCGTGTTGTCAGTAAACCACATTTTTTTCTGTTTTCAAGATTAGTTACTAACGTGTTTTCTTTTATAGGTTGTTCCAGGATACTATCTGCGAAGGAGCTTTGATGGATATATTGAGAACAGCACATGTGTAAACAATACTGCCAGTGAGCATTTTATGGTAGAGCGCCTGATAGTTGATGATATTCTATGCTGGGCAGTTGATTACAAGGTGAATCCATCGCTTCGAAAAGGGAAAAATTTTGGTTGATGGGTAGAACCACTTCCATAGTGGATATAGGTGCAAACCTTATGGTAGATATTGCTACATAGTCTTATTCTGCATGTAGGTTTCCGTGACATTCACACGGGTCATGCTAGTAGGAACCTCTTTTTCTTCACCTTTATTTTGGCTGCTGTCATGGTTGTTGGTAATTTCTAGATTTTGAATAAGTAAATGGACTTAATTCGTATGTACGACTGTATTATCAGGTTGACGGGTTCCGCTTCGATCTCATGGGGCATATAATGAAAAGAACCATGGTATGTGTAATTCTTTGGCTGATATATATAAGAAGTGCTGAAAAAGAACTCTCGGATGAAATTGTCACAAAGATTGATGCTGGTTCCGTCTCTAGCGTTTACTGGTGCATTCCCACTTGTCGTATGAGGACAATTTCTTATTTTAAGTAATTTTTTTTTTTTGGTTTAGCATCTGTTCTTCAAAAAGAATATCTTGCAGCGGTATTTCCGCTATGTATATTTTATTTTGAAACAGCAACCAGAAGTTGTTTGTTTAGTAGGATATTACTCTGATTTAGAACTCAAAAACCTAATATATTTCATATATATTAATATACATGATAAACCTGGTGTTGCATGGATTTAAAAAGGCTAACGTGTCCTCTTGTGTGCTTGGGTATCACAGCTAAAGGCACAAAATGCTCTCCGCAGCCTAACAAAGGATCAAAGTGGAGTTGATGGCACTAAGATCTATATGTAAGGTTGCACCTGTTATTCAGATACACCTTGCAGTGCTTGCACACATTTTATATGGTTCTGGGCTGCCTATATATCTTCTATTTAATCTTTTTTTCTTTTGGATCACATCGAGTTGGCTCATAAGCTTCTTTTGTCAGATATGGGGAAGGATGGGACTTTGGTGAAGTAGCTAAAAATGGGCGTGGAGTAAATGCATCACAGTTCAACATTTGTGGGACCAGTATTGGAAGGCAATATTCTCAAGTCATTTTTCTTAATTTTCCGTTCTCATATGCTGGTTAAGGCATGAACTCGGTCTGTAAGTACACCGACATAGGAAATTGAAGGCTGGACACTAGGTCGTTCTGGATATAAAAAGTGCTAAGATGAGCAAAGGCATGAACTCGGTCTGTAAATACGTCGGTATAGGAAATTGAAGGCTGTGCACTAGGTCGTTCTGGATATAAAGTGCTTAGATGAATGCTCTGGTGGTTCATCCTAGTCATATCCTGGCATATGATGACCAATGAGTTGGGTGTACTGTACTGCTTTTGAAAAGTTGAATTTAATAGTCTAGTGAGAAATATCCAAGTGTTAGTTTAGTTGCCTCAAAAATAGCAGTCCGTGTCTGAGATTCAGAATATGGGTGTTAGAACATTTTCACATCATGCGTTTTTTCTTCTAAATGTCTTTTCAGCTTCAATGATCGAATGCGAGACGCCCTAATTGGTGGATCTCCTTTTGGTCACCCGCTACAACAAGGCTTCGTGACTGGTCTATCTTTCCAGGTGAAAATGTCCTATTAATGAATTTTTAGTTTATTGGTTAGAACATATATAAAAACATTGTTTTCTTGAACATTGCTGTATGAATATAAACAGGATAGAACTTAATCAACAGTATGGCCACAAAAATAGTTTGAGCTTTCAGATTAACTAGACGACATTTTTTATGGGATTCTCGTGTATCTGATAGAGAAATTTACAAACTTTACTGGGAATAGTTCGTGGCATTGGTTACATTGTGAATTTTTTATTTCGTAGGGTATCTAATTTTAATAACCCATATACATTTTGATATGATATTTCATATCTCTGAACAACTGTTTTACAAGAGTATTTGTTCTGCTCAGGTCATACCTTATATCACCGCTTTGGACTTGTTTGTAGGTTTCGTAGCAGTGCTTTGAGTTTGTTAAAAGTGTAGCAGTTTTGTGAACAGCATGTTATCCAATTTGCTCATCTTGTTCATGTCATATGCTTGTTAAGAATCTAACTATCATAGCTTTTATTCTGCTTTTACAGCCTAATGGACATGACCACGGTGCGAAGATTGTTGTAGAAAAGATGCTCTCAGCATCCCAGGACCACATCCAGGTGAATTTGATAATCCATTTTGATGAGAAGTTTCAAGCTCTGATGCAAACCGTTATCCCAAAATCTCACAAATTTTTACATTCCTCAGCAAAGTAAACTTGTTGAATGAACAACTAAACAGATTAGTTAAAAAAAAAAGAAGGTCTTACTTGCAATTTACCACCTTTTTTGAAATTTCTTTGCATGACTCAGGTCGCAATGGCTGGAAACTTGAGGGATTTTGTTTTAACCAGTCATCAAGGAGAAGAGGTAAAGCAATCAGATTTCAACGGATAGTTTCTGTTTTATTGGTAGATTTTAAAGGACAATGCCGGACATGTATTTGGTCACATATCCTCGTAGTGAAATCATTTGAATCTTAATGAGATAATGCTACTGTTCTATAAAATACAGGAATTTTCATTCATGTAATCTGATAATTTCTTGCTTAGGTTAAGGGATCTGAAGTTCTAACTCATGATGGATCACCGGTTGCTTATGCTCTATGTCCCTCAGAAACTGTGAGTACAAACCCACTATTTCTTCTTTTTCCCTGTCCTAATCAAATATTTAAGTGAAAGTTGTGAAACTAGCATTTGTAATTCTTTTCCAATCTCTGTGTATTTTTTTTTAAATTGGCGGTACAACGAGTTTCTATTAATGTAATCCAATCTCTTACACGGTTACACCAAAACACTTTGGAGTTAATTTATGTACTTTCCAGGTTAATTATGTCTCTGCTCATGACAATGAAACATTGTTTGACATCATAAGCTTAAAGGTGTGCTTACTGTTCTTTTATGGCTCCTTTCAAATTAATATTTGGATTGTCTTTCTTGGCTTGGTATTTATTCCTTTTTTTGTTTCAATTATTTCAGACACCTATGGATATTTCTGTAGATGAGAGGTGCAGGCTAAATCATTTAGCAACAAGTATAATTGCACTTTCGCAGGTCTCTTTTTTTTGGCCGTAGTTGCTTAATTTAATTTAATTATTTATAAAGTAGAACAAGATATTACTTAATTATTACATATTATTTAATAGAATTTCTGTTCTAGGGAGTACCATTCTTCCATTGTGGCGATGAGATGTTACGTTCAAAATCTCTTGATCGCGATTCGTACAATTCTGGTGATTGGTTCAACAGGTACTCAATTATCTATGGTACTAATGTCATCCTAAAAAGTACTCCTAAAATATTTTTTGGTGTGCCTCTTCCCGGATAATATATCCCTTGGTAACATAATACACAGTTTTCATCAAGAATTAAACCTTTCTTACAGTATACCAGTGTCCAGTGGGACTTCTCTGCAGCTGTGTCTGGCTTGTTTTGTCTCTGATTATCGGTACTTTTTGTCTATTTCAGGCTGGACTTCAGCTATGAGACAAACAACTGGGCTGTTGGCCTTCCTCCCAAAGGGAAAAACGAGAGAAGCTGGCCCCTGTAAGCGTTCACTATTTTCAGTCGCTTGTTTGTTTGGATTACTAGCTTATGTACTCCACTCCGTTCATCATGTGTTTTTTTAACATTTATTGTAATTGGAAATGCATTTGGCATTCGGGGCTGAATGAACTCCTTTAGCACAAAGATGTGAAACAACATGAAATTTTGTTAGCAGGTCTACTTCATCGTAATCTACTCAAGATTTGGGTGTCTTTGACCAGCATTTGCTTCTTTTCTTTTTTAGGATTAAACCAAGATTGGCAGATCCCTCTTTTAAGCCTAAAAAGAGTCATATTCTCGCTGCAGTGGAAAATTACTTGAACTTGTTGAGGATGCGTTACTCTTCACCTCTTTTCCGTTTGCGGACAGAAAATGAAATCCAGGTTAGCTATTTCGTGATTAATCTGCTTTTGTTTTTTTTTTTGCATCTTTTGTTGTCCTATTTTGAAGATAATATTAGATAATTCATATATCTGTTCACACAAATCTCACTTATTCTTAGATATTAGGCACAAAAAAAGTATCTTGGATGTTCCTCTCTGATCACTGGAGTTACACAAACCACTCCATAACTTAAGCATAGGAATTTGGGCCCACGGCTTTCTGGTCACTGTGACTCATGAGCCTACCCTCAGCAGCAATACGAGGAAATAC
Organism: Papaver somniferum; assembly: GCF_003573695.1. NCBI lineage: Eukaryota > Viridiplantae > Streptophyta > Magnoliopsida > Ranunculales > Papaveraceae > Papaver > Papaver somniferum. The sequence continues at coordinate 57,227,675 of NC_039366.1, forward strand.
ATCAGAAGTTCCACCTGCTTCAAAGTTTGAAGAAGAAAAGTCGGTCATACTCTAGCCTGTCTGATCATTAAATTCATCACTAGAACAACTATCTGGCTTCGTTCGTAAGAAAATATGAAATAGCCACATATAGTTTCATTATCAGTTTCATCTAGAGGGATATGGTGTCATAAGGTGCCAGCAAAATTGAGTACGATTGGCTACGCAACATGTGTTAGTATAAAGCAAACTGAATTAAACCTTATGTTTTATGAAAAGGAATAAGTGTACTGCATGGGGATAAAGAATCAAAGCCGCCAACATCGCCTGGATTGAAATTTTATAGTTCAAGCTAAATCTTGGAGAATTTTTTAGCTGGCTTAAAGCTTGCCCAACTTAAATATAATCAAATCAAAATTCAATACTAAGTAATATGAGCTGTCTCGAGATAACATACTGGCCATTCACGAACTGTACGAATCAAACACATTAGAGTCTAAGCTTGGCTGAAGTCCCTAAGAACCGATAAAGCTTGGCTAAAATTCAGTACTAATTAAATACATTAGGCACTAGACATCAAGCTTGGCTAAAATTCATTAGTAACTTCTAAAATTGAAATGTTTAAGTAATATGAGCTGATCATAAACAAAAGCCCGAGAAAGCTAAATTGAGCTGTCTCGAGATGACAGACAAGCCAGTCATGAACTGTACAAACCAAACACATTAGAGATCGAGCTTGGCTAAAGTTCCTAAGAACTGATTGGAATGAGCTGGGAAACGAGCTAAAAAATTTATACAAACTTTGAGTTGTATTGAACTGATTTACAGCAATGATACAATCTTTTTAGGTTTATTCACCTTGGTGTTGTCCTTTTTTTGTTCAGGAAAGGGTACGTTTTCACAATACGGGTCCATCTTCAGTTCCCGGGCTCATAGTAATGAGCATTGAAGACAGTCATAAAGGCAGACCGGGTTTGACCCAATTAGATCCAAAGTCAGTTAATTTATTCGTAGGATTGACTTCTCTGTTTAGCATAACCATTTACTATTTGTTATCAATGCTGCTGCATTTCTTTTGATCCAACAGCTACTCTTACATTGTTGTGGCCTTCAATGCAAACCCGAGGGAGGTCACATTTACAAGCCCTGCTCTTCGTACAAGAACTCTTGATCTACATCCCATACAGGTGACATCATGGTTAATCTATTAGAATTCAAAAGGAATGACGGAGTTATTTTTTTTAGGTGAAAAGTTTGACCAAAGCAAATATGTTTTTAAGCATTCAAGGATTTCTGTGTTGGAATATTCGCAGCTGATGTCTGGTGATGAGGTAGTAAAATATTCAAATTATAATGCCTTCACTGGGAGCTTTACCGTGCCCCCAAGGACGACTTCAGTGTTTGTTGAATCTCGTGAAATCTGATAGTTCGCCACTCGTAGTAAATTGATGCTGGGGTATCCGTAGTAACCTTTAATAAGTCAGGGGATTCAACGACCCAGCAGTTTCCGCTAGTTTGAAAGAGGCAAGTGCATTGCCCAACCCCAATAGTAGTATCTGTATATTTCAGTCTATTAAAGGGTAGTCTGTTCTCATTGTCGAGTAATTGCCAGGTTTCTGAAAGGATATCACATGGATTTTTACTTGCCCATGATCCTGTCTTACTGCAGGTGGTGAAGCGCCAAAATAAATTGCCGGGATAATCATTCAGGAAAATTCTTAAATGCAGGGCAAATATTACCATCTTCACGCCTGTCTTTCATTTATACAATTTGTTGTATTAACTCTCTGGCACAGTCTGATTTATTGGCCAAAGCTTCATACTAGAGATCCCAGTTTCTAAAATGTTTTTCTTTTTCTCTCAAAAAACAGAAGAACAATCTTGAATTAGCCAAATAGGTACATCGGTCACCATATTTCTCGTGTAAGCCACACCATGATGTCTTCCGTTAGGCTGGTGTGAAATAAAATATTTAAAACACGGCTCATTTGTGTCTGATTTGATCAAGGATGAGTCATTGTCTGAATTTGCACCCGATTCCTAGTTTAGTTTACTTTTAATATTAGGTAGCATTTATGCAAGCAAACTTCGAATGTAACTTTGATGTATTTTAGGAGCAGATGATAACTGCTCCAGTGAATCACTTTCATGAAAGTTTGTTAATGTTTTCTCTCTCAGAAGGTGGGAAGTTGCTGAGAACAGTTGTTCTTACGCTATATCTTGCCCAATAGTTTTTTTTTGTCGGTCTGACTCAGTAAACTACTAGAGTCTACAATCTTTAACTTGTCTTACTAATTAGGATTGTACTATAAGCCAAGGACTCCCACTCGATAGATGATCCTAATTGTCCAGTTTTTGATTAGTTGGATATCAGAATGTATTAATTTTGTATACCCTTGTCCCCCATCACATGGACAAATAAGATTAGCTAGGATTAAGAAAGTTGATACACTTGAAATCAGGCTGCCTCATGTTTTCACTGCATTAGGATTATAGATAGAAATGAAAATTTTACGAAGAAAATCAATCATTTACGTTGCTAGCATAGTCATCGTATGTCTCAATTCCCTACACCTAGGGTCTTCCCTTGAAAAAAATCTAGGCAAAGAAAACTAGGCCAAGGTTGAACGCGAACCATCTCGATGTGTCCCCAGCCCAAGGAAACTGCAGGAGAAGTGCTGAGTAAAGATTTTCTTTAGAAGTTTCTCGGGAGTTCTTAAAATTTATATATTGGTGGTGCGATTTGTTGTCATATATTATATCATTAACTTTGCTTTAATTCATGTATTAAGAGAGCTAGCTCATTTCGTTTCCAGACCATTGGAGAATCCATCGTAATCATACTGACCGCACCTCTTTTTTTTATTCAATCAGCGAAATTTTAATATTTTATTTTGACTTTTAGTGAAGACACACATCTTAATCTTCATGAGAGTATCCCTCACAATCCGGAAAAATAATCTTTGATCAGTTGCCTCGTCTCATTTATCTTAGGCCCCTAATCTAATTAGTGATCTGCCTTTGTCAATAGTAGCAATTTTTCTCCCTAAACTCTAATTCTGGATTAAAAAATCTTCACCATCCAACCGTTAAAAAGATGACATTTTTGCAGTCATTTATAACATCTGATCTGCTAGTCATTTATAACATCTGATCTGCTAGAGCTAATCGGGGTCGACGATTTCTGGATTCAGTTGCTTGGTAGGTGTGTTTCAGTCCAAAATCTGATTTTGTTTATCTTATGGACTACTGGAATATTTCAATCATTTGTTCCTTGTGCAAAAGTAAAAGGGCTTTTTAATAAAGTGGCCACCTTTTCGACACATAATTAAGAAAGTGACCGTTTTTTTGAATCTTTTTATAAAATAGCCGAGATAGAATTTTTCCGTCCCGTTTTAAAAAAAAACAGTAACGACAGTTAAGTTAACACGAGTCAAGGGTATTTTGGACCTTTTATAACCTAGTCAATCCGCGACTCGGCCGTGTTAGAGAAAAGCACTCATCTTCTTCTTCTGTTCTTCTCCTGTAATTTTTCATTTCCATGGAACGCTAGCAAATCATTGAAATCAAACCAAATTGAACAGAAATCCAATGAATGATTACCCAAAATTTGTCTACGTCTCCCGAATTAACCTATCTTAATTGAAAAAAAAATCATCTAAGAAATGAACAATTATGAACCCTTACTCGAAACCAACAAGAACCCATCTCTAAATTCTTCAAAAGCCCTCAATTCATCTCTTTTAATTCGTCTCTGGATTTAATTCGTTTCATAATCTCAAATCAACATCATCCCATCTGTTCTTCTTTTTATAAGAATTGCAGCAGAGCTTCTTCTCAAACCCGTGACCATATTCATCATCATGACCTCAATCTTCTTCTTAATCTTGATTCACTAGAGCATCGAATCCCCATATTCAGAATCTCTCCATCAAATCCTTCGATTCCCCCAAGATATGAGATCGATTCGACAGCAGAAACAACAATTCTTTACTTTTTTCTCGAACTAACAACAACCCAAGCTTAAATCGGAAGTCTAGAGACCACCAGACCCGATCGACTTCACTTACTCTTCTCTCAATTCTCTGTCGGTTCCTCGATCTGGTTTGGGGTAATAATAGCAGCAAGTGCTGTTCTTTCTTTTCATCTCATTTTAAGGGAACTGGAACAATGAATGAATGAATGAGATTAACACATCTCTCGATTTAGGATATGATAGTAATTTCAGCACAAAAATTGACTAAGTCCGCTTGTTGGACCATTTCGGTGGGACCAGATGAAAAACTTAACGGAAAGGCCAGTTTATAAAAGTTTTAAATTTTTTGGCCGATTTATTAAATATATGGATGGAAGCTGGTCAATTTATTAATTTGCCCAAAAAAGTAAAACTCAGGTTCCCCTAGAATGTGAGTTGACAGTATGCCTGTACATATAACAAAAATTCTTACATGGAATGGTTCCTATTGTCAGAGTCAGTTTGGTGGTGTTTTATTTTTATGTCTGTCTAGAATTGTTGTACTAAAAAATATGTATGTTTTAATCAAGCGAAATATAGAGAGGTTAACAGGATCTATTAGTAGATGATCAGGTATAGTGAGTAAAATGATCTTTTCTAATTGCTGTCCGTGACCTAGGAATCAAACATGCTGTCGGGGAAATTGCTTCCTTGATGAGCTTATTAATGTCATTCTAAATTAAGAACTTTCTTTTCTTTTAAAATGTAATTAAATCCTCACTAGTAGCTGATTAAATAATTTGAACAACGAATTATACCATTTTAAGATTCTTACTGAACTAATTTAGTTTCAACTATGCTGATCAAGAGTCAAGACGATTCTGTGTTGATAATTAATTTTATTTGATTTTTGTTTTTCTTTTGAAGCATATTAATACCGTCCTGTTGCTATTAAGTTAAAAAAAAAACAAATAAAAAATCAAGTTCAAGATTTTATTAGGCGGTTGCTGTTGATTTGTTTTTTTTCTTTTTTTTTTTTTTTT